>NC_052519.1:1767504-1831500 GCF_014356525.2 Nilaparvata lugens
TTGGTCGAGCCTCGACTTGAGTTGCGTAGTACCGTGCATTTTTAATTAAAGTGAGGTTATGTTTTATGAAAGTGATGTTTTATCATTTAGATAAGACATCAATAAGAATTAGATAAGAGAATATATTTATAATAATTATTATGAAATTTGTTACATGCTAAGTAGTGAGAAATTAGATCTATAAAGTAAGGTTGGAAAATTGACATTTATTCATCTATACAATAAGTAGCCTACATTATCAAAATGATAGGAGGGGAAAAATACGGTAACCTTCTGCTATTCCTCTACCATATTCAGATAACACATAGTCCGAAATAGATTAAGTCTTGTATTTCTTTAATTCACAAAATTTTCAGTCCACAAGTATTTTCACAAAGTAGATTTTCAAATTTAGATGCTTCAAAACTAAACATAGATGAAATATTTCACATTATTATAACTAAAATAGGGAATATTACATATTAAAAATATAATTTTGAAGAAATACCGAAAAACAAACTTAATTCTAAAAGCACAACTGATCTTATGAAACTGAAAAATCATGGAGCTAATGTAGTGACAATGAGAAAGACGTAAGGTCGAGAAACTGGGGTATCCTCGACTGGAGTCGTACGATTTGAGTCAAGGTAGTGTGAGTTGAACCTTTAGTTTCAACATTTCAAAAGTTAAAGCTCTCCCAAATTTCATTCAAGACAAGAAGAAAAAGCATTCTAGCTTGTTGAGGCTGAAAAGTCATATAAATTCATAATTTTATTAATTCTAATATTGAAAATCGATCTTTAGAACATGATAGATACGGAGAACATTTCAAGATTTATTATTACTGTAGAACACATAATATGTAGATGATTTATTGAGAACTATGCTAATCAATTTTATTGAATAAAAATACTAAGAAATTGTCAAAAACCAAAGATTTATTGATACTTAGAAAGACCGGTTTCGGATGTTACACCATTGTCAATCTCTGATAAACTAAAACTAAATACAAGAGCAGTAGAATTTATACTAGTAGGCGAGTACTGCTATTGGTCAAGGGCATGAACGCCTGTCATTGGCCCAGCTAGACAGTCTCCTCCCACTTAAAGGTGTCATAAAATGACGGCTTAAGCAACAGACTCGCTATGATAACAAAATTTACTGTCAGTACAAAATAAGACCAAGAAAACAAGTAAAAGAAAATAAAACATTATGTGAATAGAAAAACTATTGACTAATGTACTGTATGCTTACAAGCTATGATAAAACTAAATTTGTAGTGTTGTATTGGTTGAAATTAATCTGGCCATTTAAACTATATTGGGAATTGTCCTCAATTACTCTTGTTTTCTAAAGCCTCTAAAATAGTTGTATTTAGTTTTAGTTTATCAGAGATTGACAATGGTGTAACAACCGAAACCGGTCTTTCTAAGTATCAATAAATCTGTGGTTTTTGACAATTTTCTTAGTATTTTTATTTGATATGAATAATGACCACAATATCAACTTCTCAACTACACAAAAAGTAATCAATTCAACTCTTGATACAACAATTTATTACAAAAAATATCAATAATAATTTTTCAAAAGCGTTACCTCCAGGATATATTGTAGACATTTGCATGAGAAGCGCCGGGTAACAAATATCAAAGCTTTATCAGTTTCCTTAAATCCTTTAAATAGTTCTAAAAGCTTCAAGACTTTATTGGAAACGAATCGTATTATTCTTTCTTCGCCTTCATACTTGCTTAGAACATCAAACGATATTTTTCTGAAATAGGAACAATTTTCAGGTAATTTATTTTTTCCCTGGAATTGTCAATACTCGTAGTGGCTTATTGACAGCGCTGGCACTTTGCATAGGCATTTACACACTGAGTTCAATAAGAAATCAATTATATTTTATTAAGCAAGAAATTATATTTTTCAATAATTTAATAATGAAATTTCATAATTAAGATGAAATATTTCGTTAATTAATTATGAATTTCTACATTGTTAAAAGACGTTCTGGCAACAGAGCAAAGCGAGAAAGAGATAGCGCTATCCGCTTTGTTGAATGATAGACAAAGGTAGCAATATCATTACTAATCAAACACTGCCATTATAACGTGGGCCTGACTATAGTCATTGGTTTAGTATTGGGATATGGTAGTAGGTACTATTTTAATAAATACAACAGGAGTTGTCTTTAGCACTGAGTTCCTTACATTAATATTCAGTTTGCAATAAGTACCGTATTTAATATTCATATACTTATTAATGAGTATGAACATAATTATTATACTTGTATCATTATTGAAATTATGTTTACAGTTAAATTTCAATCTGGGAACGAAAATTTATGAAACATATATGGATTTAATTGGAACAAAGGTAAGGCGTTTATAATGACCCTATCCAAGAATATGAATAAGAATTGAAAAGAATAATCAACTATAAAAATTAAAATTATTGATTTTATTGAAACAACTTTTTAAATCCGAGTTCGAGACAATACGGTTGTACCACCACATATCAATGGTCGAAGCCTCATTCATTCTCTATCACTAAAAAAAAAACAAAAATAACTTTTTGTTGAGTTATTTTTGGTAAATTGGATAACTATCTTGAAAATGGATATTTTCAGGAAATTTTTGTTTCACTAGATCAACAATACCATGAAGAATCTATCCTTTGAATCTCATGGATTTATCTCTTACCGAATTTGAAATGTTCTGTCCCAAAAATTTAAACTTTAGGCGCTCATATCTCAAAAAGTAATGATCGGAAAAAAATGTTTTCCTGATAAAACTTTTTCATTTTGATAGCTTAATGTTATACAAATCGAAAAACTTTGAAAAATATCACAAGTAGAAAGTTTATTTTCAGCCTTTGCACACCTTTCATTAATAGTATGATCACTTTTTCCATCTTCTTGGATTATTTTACGCCAATGAACATTTGGATGATTACCATTTCATAGCCCAATAAGGTACATCAAGCAAAACCAATAATTCTGTGATATTGGTTCGTTTACAGTCCCCCCCCCCCCGTATACAGTTTTTCCCTATCTTATGCACAGTGCGACTTATGCACTGTCGCGACTAAATGGTACCCAAAGACTGAACCATTGCTCGGTTGATACTGCAACTCAGTGGAGTGATGGGAAGAAAGTTTTGGTATGCATAGGTGACTCATTCACTGACACCACCCCATTCAATAAAACACATTTGATCCAATTCACAGCAACCCGTAGTTTAGAAGCTGTAAATAGAACTCAAATTCCAACAATAGAAGACCGGTTAGCATCATCCTCATCAATTAAATTCTTAGGTCTAATTATAGAGCAAAGTTTCTCTTGAAAAGAAAATATTCAATACTTAACAAAAAAATCTGGTGTGGTAAACTCACACAACTTTCCTTGCTCATATTTGAAACTACGATCATACTTTTGTATATGTGTATTGTAATGAAAAACCTCTGCATTCTAGGCTTTATTGATCAGTAATGAATTCATAACAGATTCAAAATTAGAATAAATAGTTCAACATCTGATAACAGAAACATAAGAAGAAAAACACTAGTCATATGATGATTCAATATCATCACATTCTTCCCGTCTTTAGGAATTCAATGAATAGTCTTTCAAATAAGAAGGCATTTTGCGCTCTCTATAAGATCTTCGCAGGGTGCCATCAGGAGGCTCTTCTTCATCACTGAGGGGGAATCCTGTATTGTTTCATCTTGATTTTCATGATAATTTTCTTGATTGTTCTCAGGCTCTGCGTGATCACTAAGGCTTGATCCTGCATTTGTATCATCTTGATTTTCATCGTTATCTTCTTGAATGCTCTCTTCTCCTCGAGGGGCAAGGTTTTTCAATGATACAGTTGTCTCTCTTCCATCACTAAGCCGTACCTTGGCATATTGTGGGTTGATTTGAAGAATATCCACCTCCTCGACCAATGGATCGAATTTACTTCTTCGTATAGGTACTTTCATTAGGACTTTGTTTGAAGGGGCAAGCCAGGTTGGAAGTGCTATACCATTAGATGATTGTCTATAGTGTCGGAACATCCTATCATGTGGCGTCTCATTAGTAGCCGTGCACAATAGGGATCGAATAGAATGTAGAGAATCTGGGAGCACAGATTCCCAATCAGATACATCCAAATTTCTATGCTTCAATGTAAGAGAGACACTGTGCGCCAAATTGTACCATTTTCTCGTTCGATTTGGCCATTTCCTGGTGCGTTATAAGGTGATGACATGGAAGTGGCTACTCCTCGATTATGAAGGAATTCCTGCAGCTCTCTGGATTTGAAAGAGGTTCCATTGTCAGTATGTACATAAGAAGGTAAACCAAAGGTGGTAAACAAGTTCACAAGGCACTGAATTACAGTTGATGAATTCATATTCGGACAAGGGTATGCAAACGGAAACCTAGAGTACTCATCAATTATTGTCAACAAATATTTGTTTTTAGTTTTTGATGGAAGAGGACCCTTGAAGTCCATGCTTAATCTTTCAAATGGATGTGTCGCCTTTATGAGAGTAGATTTCAATTTATTGAAAAATTGAGGTTTTATGGCATTACATGTTTGACATGAAGAAGTCATTTTTCTGACATCCTCAACTGAATAGGGTAAATTATGAGTTCTTACCCAATGAATCATTCTGGTCACTCCAGGGTGACACAAGTCACAGTGTAGGGAGTGTAATTTATCGGTTTGAGTTGCATTACACACTCTGGAAAGTGCATCTGCTACTTGGTTGTCCTTTCCTGGTCTGTAAATTATTTCGTAATTGTAGCATGACATCTCCAATCGCCATCGTTGTATTTTTTCATTTTTTATTTTATTTTGATGAGTCATATCAAACATGAATGATACAGAGCGCTGGTCAGTGATAATTTTGAAGCATCTTCCAAGTAAGAAATGTCTCCACTTTTTAAGAGCACACACAATAGCAAAAGCCTCTTTTTCAATGGATGAATGTTTACGCTCACTATCATTCAGCTTCTGAGAAAAGAATGCTACTGGACGTCCACACTGTGATAGGACAGCTGAAATTGAAAAATCAGATGCATCTGTTTCAACCACAAAAGGTTCAAAGTCGTCAATTGTACTAACTACTGCCTTAGAAATCTCAGTTTTGAGTTGATTGAAGTCAGCTATAGCTTCAGAAGTCAAAGGAAAGGTCTTTGCTGTAAGAAGCCGTTTAGCTTTATCTGAATAATTAGATATCCATTTGGAATAGTGTGCAAACATTCCAATTGTTCGCTCAAGAGCCTTTCTATTATCTGGGGGTGGAAGATTGAGCAATGGTTTCAGACGTTCAGGGTCAGGAGAAATTGTCCCATTTTCAATTTTATAGCCAAGCAAGCTTATTGAAGTAAGTGAATATTTACTTTTTTCTGTATTGATTGTAAAATTATATTTTTGTACTGCATCTAAGAATTTTTTGAGATTCAAATCATGTTCCTTCTGATTCTTACCACATATTGTCACATCATCCAGGTATGCATACGTTTTTTCAAGTTTTTCATTATTAATAACATTATCAATGACTCGCTGAAAAGTGGGTACACCATCTGTCAGACCAAAAGCAAGCCTTCGAAATTGATACAAACGGCCACATGCCTCAAATGCAGTGAAAGGTCGATCTTTTTCTCGTAGGGGTACCTGGTGGTAAGCGCTTTTCAAGTCAATAGTGGTGAATACAGAGTTTTTTTGAGACCTTAGAAACAATATCTTCAAGACTAGGGAGGGGATATGCGTCAAGATGTGTGTATTGGTTAATAGTTTGAGAATAGTCTATTACCATTCGCTTTTTGTGATTTTCGTTCTTCATTACAAATGCTTGAGCTCTCCAGGGAGACCTGCTTTCTTCAAGCTAGCTTCAACCTACACAAGCTAGCAGTTTCTCAATTTCTTTCTCCATGAAACTAGTGTCTTCAAGAGAATGCTTTCGGGATTTAGTAATTATAGGTTTAATGTCTTTAGTTAAAAACTCAAAAAGTGGTGGAGGTTCTATCTTTGCTGGAGCCAGATAATTGATAGTCAATGGGGGTTTAGTTCCTCCAAATGAAACTCTAAGTTCAGAGTGTTGATTAAGTAAGTCATGTCCTATAATAACATTAGCACACAAATCAGGCAATACACTGAATTTTGTTTTGGGGTAATGTTGACCTGAAAATTCTAAATGAGCTACACAATAAAAGGAAATGTTCTTTCTTAGTGATGTTGAAGCCATGGACACTGCACCAGTTGTAGGGTACATTTCAAGTCCACATTTTTTAGCAAAACAGTGTGAAATAAATGTCTCAGAGCTTCCTGTATCTATCAAAGCAGAAGTAGGAATGTTGTTTACCTGAGCTTGTACTGTAGCATTTTCAAGAACAGTAGAGGCTGCAATAAGCGCCGAAGATGAAGAAGTTTTAGTAGATTTGCAGACATTTTTCCAAAGACCTATTTTCTGGCATTTTTCGCATGAGTCATTTAGTGCAGGGCACTGCTGACGTGTTTTATGTCGCTGATGACCACAAAAATAACATTTTTGAAAACTTGAGCTTCCAGTTTTTACAGCTGACAAATTTGTTTCTTTACATGAATTTTCTGAAGAATTATTTGAAGTGGCATTAAGAGTTATTTCAGAAGAGTAAGAAGCTGATTGATTTCTGGCAGATTTCAAGGCACGTGCTTTTTCAATAGCTTCATCAAGAGTTAGCTTGTCAAACTCCAAAAGTCTCAGTCTTATCTGATGAGAGCTGAGGCCCCGGATAAATGAATCACGAATGTATGTTTTCCTATGAGTTTCAGAATCAACATCTGCAAACCCACAATTCTTACTCAGTTGTTGTAAAGCTTGGTTATATTGGTCAATTGTCTCATCTGAAGACTGTTTTCTAGTTGCCAATTTATGTCTAGCGAATATTTCATTTATTGGTTTTACATCCATATGCAGATTTTAGTGCGTCAATAGCCGAAGTATATGAATTTTTGTCGGCAATTGTTTGATAAACAGAATGAGATAGAAAGTTGGTAAGCAACCGCAACTTACTTTCATCATCGATGTCTTCTTCGTCAAAAGATGCGATGAAATTCTCAAAAGTCTTTAGCCAGAAGTTCCATTCTTGTAGAGCTGTTGGAGAATTCGGATCACCATCAAACTTGTCTGGTTTCAAAAATTTGTCCATCGTAACGCGAATTTTCAGTTTTCGTTTCCAGAAAAGATTTGAAGATTATACATTTGTTGTTGAATAGAAATTGTGAAATAGAGAATAGAAATTGATTGACTCGTATTTGATAAGATGAATTGATTTGATGATTTTAGATTACTGATCAATAAATTGTAATGAAAAACCTCTGCATTCTAGGCTTTATTGATCAGTAATGAATTCATAACAGATTCAAAATTAGAATAAATAGTTCAACATCTGATAACAGAAACATAAGAAGAAAAACACTAGTCATATGATGATTCAATATCATCACATGTATATATAATTGTTTTCAGAGTACTTTTTCCTTTGTGTAAATTGTGAAATTCGATGATATTTTTTAGTCGTCATTTTTTTAAAGTCGTCAAAACAGCTGTTCTACAGATGAAATATCTCGACTATGTGTTCTTTTTATGAACTGCTCTACCTACCTACCTCATGCACGAGAAAGAGGTTACAAAGTCCATTTCTCAAGGATGGGGTGGACCCCCCATTAGTTTCCCAGAAAGGAGACTCATGCCAGTCAATAGAGCTGATAAATAACTATACAGAGTATGAATTTGAAAAAAATCGGTCAAGTTATTTTGAGAAAATCGTGAAAAACATGGTTTTTTTAGTAATTATCCGCCATTTTTTTCAAGAATATTACGGAGCTCCTGCAATTTTCTCAGAAATGAGACTCATGTCAGTTGATAGGGCTTATAAATAGCTATCCATGGTATGAATTTAAAGAGAATCGTTAGAGCCGTTTTCGAGAAAACCGTGAATAACATGGTTTTAGTGATTATCCGCCATTTTTCACAAGAGTATTACGGAGCTCCTGCAATTTTCCAAGAAATGAGACTCATGTCAGTTGATAGGGCTTATGAATCCATGGTATAAATTTGAAGAAAATCGTTAGAGCTGTTTTCGAGAAAACCGTGAAAACATGTTTTTTTTAGTAATTATCCGCCATTTTGTCCGCCATTTTGAATTCAATTTTATTGAATTTCTTACTGTCAGATCCTCATGGTATAAGGACCTTAAGTTTAAATTTCAAGTCAATCCGTTGATTAGGAATGGAGTTATCGTGTTCACAGACATACACACATACACACACACACACACACACACACACACACACACACACACACACACACACAGACCAACACCCAAAAATCATGTTTTTGGACTCAGGGGACCTTGAAACGTATAGAAAACTTGAAATTAGGGTACCTTAATTTTTTTTTGGAAAGCAATACTTTCCTTACCTATGGTAGTAGGGCAAGGAAAGTAAAATTGAACCGTGCCTATTTTGTTATACTAACACTATCTCACTCTCTTGACAGAAACACCCTTTTGGCAGTTTATTATGCTTATGCCTATTCCCACTTGAGCTATGGGACGATTTTTTGGGTGAATTCAGTTAATAGCCACAAAATCTTCATAATCCAGAAGAAGATATCAAGAGTGATTTGTGGATTACGAGCAAGAGACTCTTGTAAAATGTATTTTAAAGACCTTGACATTCTTACACTGCCTTCTATATACTTATATCAATTGCTATTTTTTGTTAAACTAAACATTCATCAATATCACTTGTGCACAAATAACCATGAGTACAATACGCGTCATAGAAACCTGATTGCCTACCCAATTCATAGGCGCACATTCATGGAAAAAACTCCCTTTTACGCCGGAATGAGATTCTACAATTAACTACTAGCAGCCATTAGAGACATAAATTCGGTAAATTTTTTCAAAAAAGCAGTCAGAAAATTTCTAATTGAAAAAACCGTGTACTCCATTTCACAATTTCAATTTAGTAGACATATATAACCAATTATTTTGTATACATTAAGGCATTATATGTATAATCATGCATTTTTTATTATTATTTTACTTGACAATACTGTATAGTAATTATATAATAATTTAGATTTAGTAATATTGACATGTCACCAGTCATATGAGTGAAACTCAAAGACTTGATGTAATGTGACTATGAATGAATAAATAAATGAATAGTTTTGTGCAGCAAAAAAAACAGACACTGTTGTACTTTTTACAACAGCGTGACTGCCGGAAGGTTAAGAAACATATTAATTAAGATAGTGAGCCTTGGGAGGTGATTCAAGTGTATTTTAAGGTGTTATATCCTATTTAAATAAGTGGTTCGACTAAGTTACATACCTTACAAGAGTCAACATAGTGCAAAGGTACTGGAAAGCAGCCGCATGTTTTCGAAGTTGCGCCGATCTTTTTTTTCGTTCTAGCAGAATCATCATTGCTAGAGCAGCCTTGTAAGCTCCATGTGCTCCCAGATTCTCCATTTGATACTGGAATCATCATTCATCAATATACATCAAATATCAAACATATACATTTCATTTCACATTAGCATCCATTGACCTCTTATGCGGATTTTTCGGTTGTTATAAAGTAATAACTTATACACAATAATAAATAGTAGTTCTGTGAACAGTAGAACTCGCGCAGTTATAAACCACTGCCTCCTCTTATACTGTCCATCAGAATAAATCCTGTCTGTACGTCGATTCAGCAAGATATCGGTGTGAAAACGGCTAATGGCTGTTGGGGTTGGTGTATCAAAAATCTAATCAAAAGCTAATCTCCTTCAAGACATACTGGCAACAGGTCAGCCCAAGTTCAAAGCAGAGAAAGGTCGAGAGACAATACTATGTCATTTTAGTTAATTGCATGCGTTATTGCATGCAATCAATAGCCTAGTTCTTTTATTAATGCATAAAAATTGCATTCAATGAGGCACGCAATTAATAGTCCACACAGCAGCTGATTTTTCACCAAGTTACATTGAAATATTAATTGCATGCGCTATTGCTTGCAATTAATAATTCACTCGACAGCTGATTTATGATGGATAATTCTATAGTCTAGTTTTTACGGTAATATTGGCGTTAGAAGGAGACTCTTTTTTTCATTTTGTATTATCCTTAGAATACAAAATTTTAAAAAACCCTATGGGCCGGTTTCCGAGCTCGGGATCTATAAGTTCTGGACTTACAGAGTCCATGACTGAAATAAGCTTTCAAGTCTAAATTGACTTTCTGAGTCACGATTTTATCTTTTAAACTCCGCCGGAGTCTATCAAGTTCTCGACTTATTTGAGTCCAGGACTTTAACGCATTAAACGTGAGGGAAATTCACAATATTTTGCTGTTGTATTGTTGGCATTATAGCAAAACGGAAACAGCTGATTACAGCGGGACAATTCAAATGAGCATGCTCTCCAAACTATATTGTAAAAATACGTTTCGATTTCTTTGTAGGCTTATTCAAAGCAAAATTTTTAAAAGGTGAATGAATAAACATTTCATTTTACGCCATGCTATTATTGATCATTGATCCTAACCAGTGATTTTGGAATAAAAATTTCATTAGGCTATTGAGTTTGAAAACGTATTTGTTTTGAAAAAAACTGGAGTAATAATTTATTATCGTTATTATTATTAATATGTTGAATATGACATTGAATAATAACATTCAGATTGAAATATGAATTCCAAGGCAATCCTTGTATTATTTTGCTTGAACATTTTTAGGTTATGTTACAGTCGTAAAATGAAGTTAGTTTCTTACACATATTTCTGAAACAATTTTATTCCAAAATGAACTTGCAAACTATAAATTATGAATTCAGATGGACTAATCCAAATAATTTAGGTATTCCATGATATCTATTTGGCTTTTTATCTACTCCAAAACAATAACTGAATTGTGTTTGCTCAGTTAAGTCTAGAACTTGAATTTAAACCCTACCCCAGTCGAGGGTTTAAAATCACGCTGTTTTAAGTCCTGGACTTGACGATTTTTGATAAATCCTTGACTCAGAAAGAGGCGAGAATCTAATTCAAGTCCTGGACTTCACTCAGAAAGCGAAATTATAAACTCCAGGGTCTAACATGATCTAAACTCCAGAGTCTATTTAAGTCCTCAACTACGTTAACGCTCTGACTCGGAAAGCCAATTTTCTGACTCCAGAGTTTAAAGCCAGTTAAAGTCTAGAACTTAGCTAAATCCCGAGTTCGGAAACCGGCCCTATATATACGTCGACGCGAATATAAAAAAGGAACATAAATGTCAAATTTCATGAAAATCTATTGCCGCGTTTCGCCGTAAATGCGGGTAATAAATATAAACATAAAGAGAAATACAAAACCGTCGACTTGAATCTTAGACCTCACTTCGCTCGGTCAATAATAAGGGTCACCGTCAACCTGTCTCCCCGACAAATA
This sequence comes from Nilaparvata lugens, assembly GCF_014356525.2. Lineage (NCBI taxonomy): Eukaryota > Metazoa > Arthropoda > Insecta > Hemiptera > Delphacidae > Nilaparvata > Nilaparvata lugens. The sequence goes on from NC_052519.1 coordinate 1,778,944, forward strand.
GTCTCCTCGTTATTTTTATCACAGGCGTCAGTAAATGCCCTGGCAAAATATACCATTGCCGTCAACTAGTCTCCCCGACAGTAAATCCCCTACTAGAACGAAGGAGCCTAGTTGTCGGCGACAACTAAGCTCCTCACACGCTCACAACAACTAAGCTCCTCGACAGTAAATCCCCTGCTGGATAGGCCTATGAGGGGTCTGGTTGTCGTGATCGTACCCGACAACTAGTCTCCCGGACAGCTAATACCCTATTGAACATTAGAACCAGCTTGAAGCAGGCGGGGAAGTAGTATAATCACAGATACTGTTGTACACATTCTATGAATTCGATTATTACAAGGAAAGCTTTTTGAAGTAGTCACTTCTATCACTGCAAACATAAAATTAAAAAATAAACTATTTCTCTTTCTGAATTCAACTGACTTGGAAATATTCCTTATTGAATTGGCAAGCAGTTTCAGAATGAGTTTGTACGTCTCGCAAGTGATTCCTGCATGTATGCATAGAATATAACATATACAGTATATCATTGCTTACCTTAACTAATTTTTTTATTACCATTTTATATCACATATTTTTAACTCATATATGAGTTTTAATTTCATATATATTCTCAACATGTCTCACTCAATTTCCATTTTTTATGATTTGATACAGGCCATATAAAAATAAATTGCACCTTTTTCATACAGCTGAAATTTGTGGATGTGTTGTATAATATATATAAATCCCACAAACTCCAAAGCTCTGTACCACCTACTTCCCTGGAATTGAAAACCTCAAACCTGTCCTTAAAGATCTGTTCCATGTCGTCTCCTCCAATCCCTCTACCAAACACCTTTTCCAGCAACCACCCACCCTCATTTATAAGCAACCTCAAGAAAATGATTTGAGAAAATCCATAGAGTACCTAAGTCCATGAAATATATATGTCAGTTTACTCGGGAAAACTCCGGCACTCAGAGCGAGCGAGGAGCTTGGTTGTCGGGCTCCGGTGACAACAACCAAGCTCATTGCACGCTAGCGTCAACTAGTCTCCCCGACAGTAAATCCCCTACTGGTTTAGAGGGGACTAGTCGGGACCGTAGACGATAACCAAGCTTCCCGTCAGTAAAGCTCCTCTCTCAGGAGCTCAGTTGACGCCGTCAGTAAATCCCCTCGAATGTGGTTTTAAAAGGAGCTCAAGGGCCGGTTTCCGAACTCGGGATTTAGCTAAGTTCTAGACTTTAAACAGCTGGAGTCAGAAAATTGGTTTTCCAAAACGGGGCGTAGTCGCAGTCATTGTCATAGTCACGTTTGAGTTAAATTTCGAATAACTAGAAAATTGAACACAAAATAAAATAAACAGAAAATAGTGTAAAGTTTCAGCTATTTTGAATTATTTAGGAATGTCTAATTTCGTCAAGGAAAAACGTTTCCAATTTATAGAGATGAGAAAATAAAAACTACAACTACTGTTATAAAAGCTGCGACTACGCCCCGTTTTGGAAAGCCAATTTTCTGACTCCAGCTGTTTAGGAGTCTAGGACTTGGCTAAATCCCGAGCTCGGAAACCGGCCCTTGAGCTCCTTTTAAAACCACATGCGAGGGGATTTACTGACGGCGTCAACTGAGCTCCTGAGAGAGGAGACTAGCAGTCGGGGAGACTAGTTGGCACGTTCCCACAAGGATATTACCCCGCGAACCACACCTTGCCTGTATGGCGTTTCAAGGTCACAGAGGCAAAGCTACGAGACCACAACTGTATGTAACAACAAAATGTAACAAACCTTGATATCGACGATCATGTTGGCTAGTTTCTTGTTCAATTTATTATTCTCCTCCATTGCAATCGCATGTATGGACGGCTTCAGAGGTACAAAGTCCTCTTCCATTTTCAAATTGAATAGAGTAACATTCCTTATAGCTGAATCCAACACAATATTGATGCTTGTGCATAATTCACTTCTCATATGGGTTCCAGGAGAAAATGCAACCATCTCTTGTTGTGGATCAGCGGAATACCTATGGGTAAATTATCAATTCAATTTTATTTTATATAAAAAGCATACACTGAGTACAGCTAGGACTACCTGAAAGCAGTGACGTGTCGAGGAGGGAGGAGGGATATGGGGATGTATCCCCCCACCCCACCCAAAATGAGAACTAATTTGTTTTGCCAGATCGACCACTAATTGAGATTGAGTCACAAGAATTGGCTTCCGATGTGATATTTTTTCAAACATTGTTTAAGCCAAAAAATAGATAATACCGGATGATTCAAAATAGTTATTTTTGCAACTAATCAGTCATATCTCGAATACGTATTCTCTGAGTGTTAATCTTTGGTGAAAACAGAAATTTTAAACTTAACCTCACTTTGGACTATTTATGTGCCAAAATCAAGGAATTGAAGAAGTTTTGGGCAATTGCCTGTTTCTCTTTCCAAATATCGTGTTTGTGACTGTTCTAATAAATAGATAAATAAATAAATAAATAAATAAACTAGAAGTTATTTTTGGTAATGTAATAGTGTGAATATTGAGTGGGTATTATTGTAGTTGTTTTTGTGTATCTTATATTATTTTTCAGGTTTTTGAACTGGAATGAACTTTGATTTTTACTGTACGTTGAACCCTGCGTTTTAGTCTGAGAATTGACTCTGTCTTGTTTGAATTTGCTAACTTGTTGCTTAGTTGTCGAAATTAAAGCAATTTCGTGCATTTTTCAAATGCAGTTTCAATTTCTTGTCGAAAAAGCTACTGTATTTGGGAATTGTACGACGATTGACCTTTTTGCAGCTTTGGCTTTTCCACTGGAAGTTATGCTCAACGCTCGTGGAGGGGGAATAATTTTCAGTGAAAAGGCCTCAGTTCGAATTGAGACGTAACTGGGAAAACATGTAACGGTTGCGAGCCTCGGTCCTCTGATTGGGCCCATTTCCCATTCAGAGGGACAAATTGTTAAGTTTCCAGCTATCAGTAATTTTTATCTAGATGAATAGGGAACCAACTTTTATATAGTTAGGAGTAGAATCAGAAAATTATTTGTGCGTGTGAGTTCAAGTATAGTGAGTTTTATTAAAGCGTATGTGAGTGTTTCTGAAGAGTCCGTTTAAATATTGTTAAAATGGTGAGTGCCGAACTTTTGTTGTTTTTCTTATTAAGCTCAAAATTTAATTTCATAGAATGACCGAGGCCCAAATTTAAATGCAGCAAGTTAGCAGGTTCCCAAAATGTGTAGATTGGAATTGAATATATTTTTTGTGAATCAATTGCTGAATCACTTTGTTCTGTTTGAAAATTTGAGTATTTTTCATTGAAGTTCCTGGCTCGTAGTTGGTAGTTGCTAAAATAGGTGACAATTAGATAATGATGATAATCTGTTCATTTGAATGAACGAATCCACTGAAAGCTCCCAACCAATCAAGAATTCAAATACCGGTAGATGATTTGATAGCAGTAAACTTTAGCAAATATTATGTAGAATATTTATATAGAAATATTATGTAGAAGAGAAGAAACAACCCCCCCCCTCCGTCTACATTGGTGCGCAGCGGTGGTTATAGCCTGCAAGAATGTCTATCTAACCACATGTATTCTTATATATTTCATATTTTGGAAGGTTAACTCAATAGAGACAAATATGTCACCGGTTACAGTAAATTGAATAGCTTTCTCAAAAATTGATATTTTAAGGAAGTTTCTGTTTTACTAGATCAACAAAATATCAATTTTTGAGAAAGTTATTCAAATCACCAAAAATAACTCAACTAGAAGTTATTTTTGGTAAATTGAATAACTTTCTCAAGAATTGATATTTTAAGAAAATTTCTGTTTTACTAGATCAACAAAATATCAATTTTTGAGGAAGTTATTCAAATTACCAAAAATAACTCAACTAAAAGTTATTTTTGGTAAATTGAATAGCTTTCTCAAAAATTGATATTTTAAGAATTTTTTTGTTTTACTAGATCAACAATACCATGAAGAATATATCCTCTGAATCTCATGGATTTATCTCTAACCGAATTTAAAATGTCTGTCCCAAAAATTAAAACTTTAGGCACTCATATCTCAAAAAGTAATGATCGGGAAAAAAATGTTTACTTGTAAAAACATTTTTATTTTGATAGCTTGATGATATACAAATCGAAAAACTTTGAAAAATATCACCAGTAGAAAGTTTATTTTTAGCCTATGCACAGCCTAATACAGCTAAAATCTGTTTTTATCGACAGCTCCAAAAAAGATGCCAAGCAGAAACAAGAAAAAACGTTACAACAGCATATAGCATAATTATGCTACATGATGCACAACATGATAATAAATATGTAGCCTATATTTATTTATACTATAAATCACAGCTTGACCTTACCATATGCCACACCTTAAACGTAGAAAGAACTCACATGGCCAATACGGAAACGTGATTTAAGAGAAAGAGGTACCATCTTCCTATCAGATTTCTCAGGCTGAAACTTGTGAAATGCTGTCTGCTGGGGATACTTTCTTCTTCATTACTGAGTTTCCAACGTTAAATTGTAAAATAAAACAAAAAAAAAATCATTTCAAAGATTATAAATGTTACAGTTCTTAATAATTAAAATATAAAAAAATATTTGTTGTTGGTTATCCATCTTGTTTCCAACATTATTATTACTATTTAATTTTATAAAACTTTAAAGTGAAAAAGCACTCACATTCTTTGAAGTGGCGACGTCCGTTTCGTGCTGGTATCGCACATTGTACGTTTCACTTTAAAGTTTTATAAAATTAAATAGTTATAAAAGATATACAAAAAGAAACTGCAATTGATGAGATATTCTATCAAATCAAATCAAATATTATTCACAAAACATAATACAAATATATAAAATTCATTTACACATTTAACAGTGAATACCTTCCACAAATACTTGTGTCTGTGAGTGGAGAGTGAGTTCTTTCAAGTTGATTGAGATTATGTTCTCATGTTTTGTATATATTATAATTAAAACTATTGTAATTGAATCTACTAACATTCATCAGCAAATCAAGAATATAAGTTGCACACAATGAAATTCCATACTGGTTATCAGTATATACAAATATATAAATAGTCACTTAAAGGCTATACTACTCATTATAAAAATGGCAAATTCACTATGAGATCGAGTCCTGAATAAGAAGGCGGATCGAATCAGTTGCTCTGCAGCATCCCTGCCAATTTCTAATAACCATCTACTCAAATGTTGCTTGTAGGTGTTAACACTGTAATTTTCAGACTGTTTTGAATGATTGGGAACGTTTCTATACAATATATGACAGATGTATTCACTATTATTTTTAAAGCAGTTTTGTAGGAGTCGGGGATGAGCAATACCAAAGTTAATTAGATTTCTTGTACTATAAGTATGAACTAAATTATTGAAAATAGAGTGTTTGTTGTAGTATATGTAATTCATTAAAACTCGTATGTAAAGCTGTCTAATATTTATTCATACATTCATTTATTGTATAAAACACTATAATCATAATACAATTATGACATTGGAGAAAAAACTAGGCTGAGCCTGTACTATTTATCTTCAAAAATTTTGATAAAATGTTAATGTTGTCCAAAAGTTAAGGTTATGTAATCACACACTGCTTCTTATATTAAAAACTTGAAACTCTTGGTAAACAAGATTAGATGGGTAACGATAGTCTCGCCTAAGACATGTCTTGATGATTTCTCGATTGATGATTCTATAATAGGCTACTACATCATACACAATGATTAAAGTGTAACAACTAAGAAATAATTTACAATTTCGTGGAAATGTGCCTACATAGGAATAAAAACTGTGCGTAGGCACGAGTTGCTGCACAACTTCGAGCGAAATGTAAAGAACCATTTATGAGCGAATCATCCTATCAAACTCGTGTACTATCAACTATTAACTACACAAAGAAAGCCGTACATAGAAAATATTAGAGTGAGATAATGAAAAAATAATGTATATATAAATAACCATTACGATGGTTTTAATCTTTTTCAAACTTAACGCTGATCAAATGTAGCTATATTGATGTAATCTTGTTACGTATTGTTGACGTATGTGTTCCAGTTGACGTAGGCTACTGCAAATTATTAAACTATTATTATTGTGAATTTGTCTATTTAGTTCCATGTTTAATAATTGACTATTCATGCATTTTATGAGAAACCTTCCAATTCAAATCATTTATTTGGACAAGAAAAAAAATGGTGTTGTTTGTATGAATTTTTGTACTCACGCAACGCATGGGGTGGTTTTTGACTGCGTTATGACACTCGTCAAAAACAATAATACGAATGTTCGACAACTTCAAATAACTGTGGCTGAGCAAATTGAGCAATATCTGTGATGTCATCACGATTACCTGCAAAATATCGAAATCATATCAATATTGAAAAAATATTCTATCGCCATTTAACCTTCCGGTAGTCGCGCCCTACTCAATCACACGGGCAGTCGCGTGTTGTACTTTTTACAACATCCAATTTTCCAATTATTATATACTCTGTTTACTGTCAAAACATATTATTTATTAAATGCATATTATTACTTTTCCCATCTTTTTGGATTATTTTACGCCTATGAACATTTGGATGATTACCATTTCAAAGCCCAATAATGTAAACCAAGCAAAGCCATCAATTCTGCGTTATTGGTTCGTTTACAGTTCCCGTATACAGTCTTTCCCTATCTTATGCAAGGGCTTAGCCCTTGGCCCTGGGCTTAGCGGGGGGTGCATCATTGTTCAGGCGCATGTGTTGATGTGTGTGTGTGTGTGTGTGTGTGTGTGTGTGTGTGTGTGTGTGTGTGTGTGTGTGTGTGTGTGTGTGGTGTGTGTGTGTGTGTGTGTGTGTGTGTGTGTGTGTGTGTGTGTGTGTGTGTGTGTGTGTGTGTGTGTGTGTGTGTGTGTGTGTGTGTGTGTGTGTGTGTGTGTGTGTGTGTGTGTGTGTGTGTGTGTGTGTGTGTGTGTGTGTATATATGTGTGTGTGTGTGTGTGTGAGAGAGCTTTTTTTCATGCTTTCATACTTTTCATAGTTTCGATAAATTCATTTATTCAGTCTCAAAATTAATTTCTTTAGATTAATTATAAGAGAATCAAGTTCAACTTTAGAAGTAAACTCTAAAGACAGATATAAAAAATACTGTTTTTCTCCCTCAAAATTAATTAATTTCATGCTAGAAGTATTTATTAATTTCCTTATTTTCTCATCTTGCTTTGTAAGGTTTGTAGCCATATTGCTCTTTTTTGCTTCTTCGATCTTATCATTCCGTCATAAATGTTGTATTCATTTCCCAAAAGATCTTTGTTATTTTACATTTTAAGAATGCTCTACTTTCAAGTTTATTCAACTATTCCACATATTATTATTATTTTTTTTTTTTACTTTTTTCATTTGAAATATAGTTTTGTTTTATTTTATTTCACTGAGTATTGCTTGTTGAATTATAATTTAGTTTTGTATTGGAGGGTTAAGTGTAAGAGCTATTGTTTATTTACAAACATTATTAGCTCAATGTTGGTACTATATGTAATAGATACTTGAAAATAAGAACCAACCGATTTATTATCCAGTTCACTTTTCCAAATTTGTTCGGACCAGAGATCACAGCCTGTCTGGCCGGTGTATTCACCAACAGTGAATGTTGTTTGGCGTTTAATTAATTGGGCCTGTTGCTCCACCAACTGTACTGTATTCACCAGGAAAAAAGCTCGCTTTCCACCCTCCGATAATTTCCTTGAAAGCAAAATATAACAAAGACATGATAAATCAAATAATAGTAAGTTGATAAAATATACCAAGTATTGATTAACTCAATAGCCTACTCTGTTTATGCTATTGATTTAATTCTAGTTTGTGTGAAAATTGCGTTGAATTTTATATTATTTTCCTACAGATACCCTGAAAAGTGACCATTTCTGCACTGATTGCAGGCTGCAAAGAATCACTTTTCCGCACTAGTGCGCAAAGTGAGTACTTTGCGTACTCCAGATTTGCAGCATGACAACGCAAAATAGTTAGTAGGTTATATGGAGCACCAGTGCAGCAAAATCAAAATTAAGTTGGTAACACTCATAGTGAGGCCCACGTTATAATGGCAGTGAAGAACAACGTTCTATTTATTATGTGCCTTGATTATAGTCATTTCAATGCTTACATAACATAAACCCCCTTCAAGCAGTCAGATGAATTTTCAATTGAATTACTAATCATTATAATTCAATTTTAAATAAATTGAGGTTTTTATTAATAATAAAGTTACACAGAAAAACATTTGATGGATTTCAGGGAATTTTACCCATAATTACCCATTTTTCATATTCAATGGTAACTGTAGGAAAAATTTAATGTGAAATACGTGCGAAAAGTTCGTTTGCTGCACTCAAGAAACCATTCCGCCCTCGCCTACGGCTCGGGCGTAAACGTTTCTTTCGATGCAGCAAACTGTCACTTTGCGCACTAGTTGCACAAATAACTATTTCCATAAACAGTGTTAAAAAGAGAATCTTGTATTGACGATAAGAGTGAATAGGTCTAAATTTATTTATTTATTTATTTACAAAGCAAATGACACTAATGTAATAACATTGAAAGATAAAATAATAAGGTAGTCCTTGTGCTATTTTTCTTCCAAATTTATAGATAACAAAGTCAAAGATAAGGTTAAAATTACAAATATACAATTTTTATAAAATTTTAGTCCAAAATAAACATAAAAACTATACATTTTGAATTTAGATATCTTGAATTAATAAATTGATCAGAAATATTCCACTCAATTACCAATTGTAACGAATAATATAGAGTTATTGAAGAAAATTTGGAACCATTGAAGAAACACAAACTTGTAAACACTAAAGCTCAGCTTCAAATAAATTATTAATAGAAAATAATAAGTTATCTTCATTAGCGAAAAGCCGACAAAATTGCAGATTAGCTGGTAAGGCTGTGCGAGTGGCTAAGAAAAACTTTATACTGGTGATATTAATCAAAGTTTCTTCATTTGAATACTATCAGGATATCAAAAAAAGAATTTTCTCAGGCATATTTTTATCCGATCATTAGTTTTTGAGATAAGATCTGAAAGATAATTTCAAATTCGGTAAGAGATAATAGATTTATGAAATTTTGAAGATACATTCTTCATGGTATTGTTGATGGAATAAATTTATTTTCAGAGAATATCATTTTTTGAAAATAATGTAGCCTATTCTCAAAACTTCATGAATTTATCTCAAACTAAATTTGAAATAATATGTTTGAAAAATCTAAACTTTAGGCTCTTATATCTCCAAGGGCCAAAAGGGTTCAAATTGAACACAAAATAGAATAAAGAGAAATATTAGTGTAAAGTTTCAGCTGTTTTGAATTCTTTAGGAATCTTTCATTTCGTCAAGGAGAAACGTGTCCAATTATAGAAAATAAGAGACTAAATAAAGACTAAACTGATGAAAATAAAGTTTTTATAAAATAAAAACTACGACTACAACCTGTTTCGGAAAGCCAATTTTCTGACTCTAGCTGTTTAAAGTCTAGAACTTAGCTAAATCCCGAGCTCAGAAACCGGTAATGATTAAAAAAAATCCGGAGAATTTTTTATAGCTTGATACTGTAGTATACAAATCGAAAAACTTAGAAAATAGCATTAGTGAAACGTTTTGCACAGCTTCAAGCTGATTATCTTCATGATTATTGTTACATGACAATAAGATTAACATTATACCGATGTCTCCACATGAATCTTGTGTCATTAAATGCTTGTCAAAAAAGAAAATTTGGTAATTCAGTGGGGGTTTTACAATAATGTATTTATTAATAATTCACCAAAACAACAAAAAACATTTTAGTTTTGTATAGATTGATGTAGTGGTATTCCTTCGTAACGGAAGTTGCCGATCACCATAAATCAGTGGTTGATATTGTAAATAGCGTGGGCAGCCCAGACTTGTTTATTCACACAAAGCCTGTGTTCTGGGATTATTCTAAATGTGATTGCACAACGTCAAACAAGCAATGTCATCATCTAACTATTCAATCCATTCTGATCGGAATAAACTATGATGAATAAACGAATATTCAATATATGTTTCATCTACTTAGTCGCAATATAATTTTACAAAATAAATTATTGAGAACTGAAAAGATCGTACAATTAAATAAAGAGTAAAAAGCTCTCTTTGGCAGCCGGTATATGAAAAGTGGACTCAAATCAATTCAAGTGGATAGCATAACCTATAATTTTTATTCATTTGTAACTCTAACTTCATTGTATTATCATTTATCTCATCATCACCTAGGCTTAAAATACTTCTAGAAAGTCGCCTTTGTAAAATAATAAATAAATAAATATTACATTACTGATATTTTTTTAATATAAATGAGAATAAGTCTTGAACATTCCAAAACAATTAAATTCTCATAGCTTATAGCTTGATGACATTTTTTTAAAGTTGAACACTTACTTCTCAATATCAGCACCAAAGTGTTTAATAATCATGGTTGCAAGAAATGTCTTTCCAGAACCGGTCGGAAGATAAATAATACAATTGTTTTGGACAGCAAGAGGTAGAAGCTCATCCTGATAGTCTCTTGCTACGAATTCGTCATTGATTACCTAAAAGAATAGTTCATATATCAAAATGTAATCAGTCTTAATAACATCTAGTCGTCAAATATTACTAATTAGTACAATTGGGATTCAGTGGCAACACATAATAACACAACCTCAAAAATATTAATGCATCACAATCTACGAGTAGGCCTATATTATGGAGCCTGCCTAATAGCCTAGCAATGCTTAATAGCCTTAAAATGCCTAATAACGCACCATCAGGAGTGTTTAAATTTTATGTGTTTTTAGATGGGAATTACTGAGATTTTGCAATAATAATCCTTCCTTTCCTTTTTCCTCTTCGTCCTGGTACCCCCAGAAGAAGGGAGTTTATTATAGAAAATATAACAAACAAAAATGAAAAATAAACTTATAAAAAGAAATCTTACAAACAAAACAAATGAAGAATAATAAAAAAAGCAAGAATTACAAAAGATAAGAAGATTCCCTTTCAGTGGAAAATTACAAATATTATAAACCAGACAAAATATAAATTCTCCAAAACCTTCTAAAGAAGGTTTGACTGGAGGAGTCAAGTTTTACATTATATTAAAAAAAAACATAGAAATAGTACATTGATATAATCAATCAGTGATCCCAAAATAAATAATTTTCAATTCAAACCATATCAAAAGAAAAATAGTTGTCAATCTTGAGTAGAAAAAAAATTAATTGATAATAATTCATTTAATTGTATTGTGTATATGTAGCAATAATAAAACAATGGGATTTCAGTTGTTGCTTATCACAAAAAAAACATACACAAGAAAAAAATATATAAAGAAGAAAGAATTTATGAAGATCATTCAAATTCACTCAAATTATTTAACAGAAAGTGTTTCATCTTATTTTTAACAATTGAAATTCTATCCAGACCAATTAAATCATCTGGCAACTCATTGAAAATAGTTGGTACAAGATAACTAAGTTCACATTTACCATGATAATTATTGTATTCGGGCACAATAAACCTCTTATAAGCAGCAATAATAATAATAAATCATTCGAGCCTGTGAGAGAGCTGCTACTGCACTCGCAGGTCAAATGCAGAAGGCTGTCATCCTTGGTTCATTACGTCTACTCAGGACAAACGATTTAATGGTAACGGACCAAGTATGATTGTTTACCACATGGACATGTGGAGCAGTCACTCTGGTAAAATCGCTTGTCACTCTTCCTTGGGGGTCGGAGCCCAGGGAAAGGGTGGTCAAGAAAAACCTCAAACAGGATGATAAGAATTATTATTATTGTGTTTTTATCTATGGGTAACTGAAAACCTTGATAGTTCGGATGGAACTTTCCATTATAAATTTGTTTTATTTTACTTTTTCCATAAGTATTTGAAATCTTTGTATTTTTCATTTTTAAATTAAGTGGTATTTTTGTTGTTTGTATTATTTGTCATTGCATAAGTTCGTATTATTTTTATCATTATTTTTCTTTTTTCATCTGTATCTGTAAATTTTTTATTAAAGACATATTTGGAGAAACCCGTTGTCTCCATTGTGAATAAATAAATAAATGAACTATTGATAGCGTGCAATAACGCATGCAATTAAAAACTAAAATAACATATAGTATTGTCTCTCGAACTTTCTCTGCTTTGAACTCGAGCTGTCCTGTTGCCAGTATGTCTTGAAGGAGATTAGCTTTTGATGTTAGCATTTTTGATACACCAACCCCAACAGCCATTAGCCGTTTTCACACCGATATCTTGCCGACACGACAGACAGGATTTACTCTGATGGACAGTATAAGAGAAGGCTGTGGTTCTACTGTTCACAGAACTACTACTGTTCACAGAACTACTAGTTATAGAATATCATAAAACGGAAAAAGTAGGCTGAAAATGTATATAGTGTTATGCCACTATGGTCAACTATTATACAGTCACCCAAAAGTAGGTACGTTACTCAAACTCAGATATAGTCTCCACTAAAGGATCTTGCAAGTCCAAAAAAGCGCATTTCTTGAGATATAATGGTCTAGCGTCTAGCCGCGCGGCTGAAGTCGTTGCTAAGATATTGCACCTTAAGAAATAATAGTTGGAATATAGAAGCCTACCTCCTCTTTTTCCTTCGTATCACCAGGTAAGCCGGCCAAATCCTCATCTAAATCATCCATTATTTATCCTATTTCTTGGTCAACCAGCTGGTAAATCTGTTGAAAGTAGAATAGAATTAGGATAGTATAGAATTTATAATTTGCCAATGTATTTACAATAACACATGGACATCGTCATATGAGTATAATATTAAGCTGCATTTACACCAAAGTTATCAACAAAATGTTAATAACTTAATCCTTATAGATTCTATTAGATTGAACATAACTTATCATACACATGATGATCATATGCGTTTGTCAAGTTCCGTTCAATCTAAAGGTGCGTACAGATATACGTGCCTCCAACCCGCTCCGCGCACGCTCCGCCTTCGTTCCGCCATCGCTCCGCACTCGCACCGATCATGAACGTTACGGCAGATGTTAGCTCTTCTCGCGTTCCACTCTTGCTCACCGATCGATCATCAATCGATCTGCTCGAGTGACGTTCGATTGCAAAGCAGAGCGAAAGGCTGTACGCACCTTTATAGAATCTATAAGGATTGAGTTATTAACATTTTGTTAATAACTTTGGTGTAAACGGGGCTTTACATAGTAGAGTACAGTATTATCACAGTATAACATCGAATATTCATCACAGAAGCAATCAGAGAAACAAATATCAATGTAAAGAGTGATAATCTCTGCTAAGATAGGCCTACTTAAAAATACTTATTAAGACATTACCGAATTAAATGTACATTTTTTCTTGGAATTATTTAAAGTTTAAAATTAAATTTAGAAAGCACACTGGAGGCTATGGGAAAACCTCCAAATCACGGAAATTTTAACCCCCTGGAACCCTAGAGCCCCCATAACAGAAATCATCTGACTTCTAATCTATATTTCCTTTTAACTGCTATTAATTGTACATCAAATTTACGACACTATAAACAATTAATTTGACTTTATTCAAAAGGAATTTCAAACCTAGTAGGATACTTAACCCACAACCAGTATTACAGACCATGTTTCACGTATACAAATCCAGCCATATGAGTTTTGAGGCCTTTTCAATAAAGTTTTATAAGCATTTACCACCAAATGTTCGAGGTTTGATGCTCAGGGAATTTAAACTAAGAATTAAGAATTTTTTTATAAAAAATTGTTTTTATAGTGTGGATGAATATTTCAATGTTAACATGAAGTCTATCTAGATTTTTAGGTGATTGCTATTGTTGTATCATCTCTGATATAAGTTGTAATATTGACGTGGCCGATACAAATTGTTAAGTGTTTGTCTGTGGCAATAAATTGATTTGATATATTGAAATTTAAATAATAATTAACCGTACCTAATATTAATATAAACTTAATATTAACATTATTTCCTGAAGCTGTTCAATGTTGTAAATTATTAATACATGGGTTGGTAATTATTTTTCCATTATCTTCATGACTAGTTTACCACTTTATTAAAAACGAGCTGGTGTAACCCGCGCTTCGCAATAGTCTGTGGAATGCACAAATGAATTGAATTATAGTTCTATCGGTCTGAAAATTGAACGCACAATACCGCATCCACAAATTGGTCCAACAAAGGCAAACATTACAATGTGTGGATGGATGGTTTGCCAGCGCTGGCCTTCGTTGGAGATCGCTCAGATTGTTTCTGAGACCAGCCCAGCTTAGGCCAGCGCTTTCAGACCACTCATCCACTCTAGTCAACCAAAGCGTGCTGTTTCCTGTTTTGTTGTCTGATCTGCTTGTTTTCTGTGTACTGTTACTGAGTTGGTTGTGATCAGGGGCGTAACGAGGGGGGTTTTGGGGGTTCTAACCCCCCCCCCCCATTGATAGGTGAAAATGGTATTTTGCTTATTAAAATCTGCACAGTATTCACGTAAACGTAATTTCAACATGAGACAGAGCGTTTTTGCTAGAATTCATCTATAGCGGAGATCGGTTATGAACTTAATTATGATATCTGTCTTTATATTTGCCTGGTTCAGTGTTTCAATCAATCATTTATTTTTAAAACATACATGAAAATGTACACGATTACGTCAAAACTAAAACTAACTCAAAGCTGAAGAGAAAAGTGACAATTTAAATTCATTTTTTACAGTAAACTCGCTTATACTGTAGCATGCTAACTCTATCAAATATCTTCTCAACAATTCCTTGAATTTTCAACTATCACGTTCATACCTTATGCAACCTGGTAGACAACCAATAAATTTTATTCCCATGTACGTTGGATTCTGTTTATATTTTTCCTTATTGTAGAATTATTTTTATTTCTTGTGTTGTAATTAGCCTATGTATATTTACTTGCCTTGGGAATTTAGATTCGTTGGTTTTTTAATATAATATTGTCCTATAAATGTACAGGCTGAACACCGTCATTAGGTAGTCCTACAACCTTTAATTATAGATACATTAAGTTAGGTATCCATAACTCTATAATATTTTTTGTTTGCGAACGGACCAACTAAGTTTGTTTTCAAGATATAGGCCTAAAAATTTAATTTCTTCTTTATTATTTCCGGAATTAAGTTTTTTACCTATGAATTTCTGTAAGTATAATGGAGGAACCTGGTTTTGTTATCATTAAATAGCAGATGTCTATGACTCAAGTACTTTTTAGTAAATGATATAGAATAATTGTTACATTTAATTTCTGCTGTGTTCCAGTCCTTCTTATCAGCAATGCACAGAGTTATATCGTCAGCGTGCAAACATAATTTACTATTTCCAACTAAATCGCACAAACTGTATATCTAGGCAACCCTCCTAAGAAGAAGCACAATAGCAAAAATGGACTCAACAAAGTGATATTTGGGTGGGGGTTTGGTAAATACTAGTTAACGTCTTTTTCTACCCAGCGTAGAATAAAAACCTAAGGAATTCGACAGGGCAGCAAAGATTAAATGTATTAGCAATGCTAAGAGCCTGTTCACATGACAGCGATTTACGTTCGGTTGTCGCTCGGTTGACAAACCGAGCGGTTGCCAGGTATAGGGAAACACATGGTGCCGTACACATGCATCGCTCGGTTTTAGTAGTCGCCGGCGAATCGCGGCGGTTGTAATCTCAGACTTAACCGAGGGCAAATCGCTCATGAATAGCTGTCATGTGTACAAGACTGGCAAATCGAGCGATTTGCCAACCGCGCGACAACCGAGCGTAAGTCGCTGTCATGTGAACAAGCTCTAAATGTACACCGAGAAATAAACATCTCACAGATGAGCTGTCTAAGACAGTAAGACGTTTGGATTTTAGACTTAAATACAAAAATGTGTTTTGATTATTAAAAAAAATGTTAAAACTAATATACTTAGTACATAGTTAGCTAATCTCTGATAAAAAAAGATTTCTATCAAGTATGACTGCATTGGCATTACATAAATTTTATCTTGCTGTACCCCCCCCCCACGATGACTAAAGCTGGGGTTTTCTTTGTGTGTAAATGCCGTCGTCGACCCACGACAGGGAGAGAATCTCAGATTTGGTGGATTTCAATTTGTCTACATAACCTAAATGATTATTTTAAATTATGTTTTAATGGGGCAGGTTGAGATTATACTTTTTTATACTTTTAAATGGCAATATGTTGATATTATTAGAAATGTTTAATTATTCAATAATAAAGACAAATAATAAAAAGTTATTCGATCAGCTGTTTTAGCACATTTGAGATTTGGACAATATGAATGTCAACAATGCTTGTCAGCGGAAATTCACACATAAAGGGAAACGTACATTTACTGGGCCAAGCCAAATGTGGACTAGGCATTATCCTATAAAATCCACTTAACAAAAATAGAAAAATAAATAAAAAATTATTATGATTATCCATATTTTGAGAAATTTACGTAAAATTATTGAAGTTTCTTAGCATAAAAAGATTGTAGTTGTCGAACCCACAACCTTTCATTCAATTATTAGTTTAGAACTCATTGATACTGTATATAAATGAAAGTAAGCCTATAACCATCCTTGGTAAAACAAGAAAGTTTATGCAAAATTTTAAGTTTGATAATTCCGGAGTGATGATGAGTCAATCGTGTATTTTTTATTTTATACACGTACAAGCCTATTCCTTCTTTATAATATTATATAATATAAAAGATAAATAGCCTACTGCAGATAGATTATAACCTTAAACTTGCTAATAACACCACATCATGCAATGGTATGGTTATGATAGAGTACAGTTCCATGCAATGGTTTATTGTTGAATTTATTATTATTGAAGCCAACAAATTATTTATTATATTAGAGGGTCTATAATAAAACTTTTGCTACAAAAAATTAATCTCTCTCTAAAACATAGTCTTACATATAAGCCGGTACTTGTTAAAACTTTTAGGCTAATTCTTTCTACTAGATAACCATGTTCTATTATGCTACTATTGCAATATTCTATTAAAAATATTCTCAATAATATAGCTACAATAAATTTAGAATTACTTACAGTATTAAGTAAGATTCAAAAATAAAAAAATTTAATTATTTTTACATAAAAATAAAAGGCACTGAGTTGAGAGAAGCCTGAACTGTGCACTTGAAAGGAACAGAAACGAGCCGAACGAGGAAGAAGTAGAAGATGAAGAAGCAAAGCAGAAAGCACGGCAAGTTGGCAACCACGAACCACCAACTGCGGTCCACAACGAAACAACCAAGACTAAGGCTAGGCGCAAATTGAGGCGCGACTGGCGCGTGTGACGCGACGCGACGCGAGTGACACGACACGATCGCGCCGCACGCGTAGCGTCGTGGAACGCAAATTGAGACGCAGTTTTGTTGGTGAACTCTTGCCAGCGAGACGGTGTTTATTTGTCTCAAAATGACTGAATCACGATTAAAATTATGTTTATTAGATCTAAGCTCGGATTCTGATTCGGATAATGCTGCTGAAGAAGAGATGTTCTTGCTTTTATTAACAGAAAAGAAACTGAAAGCCCCGAATAACTTTTATCTCTCAAAACGGAAAAGCCACGGACAGTTTAAAATGACTTCAGAGTTACCCGATTCTTTGTTTACCAATTTCTTCCGGATGAATCGAAACCAATTCGAAGAAGTGCATGCGTTGATTCAAGAATGTATCCAGCGTGAAGGGTGCAACGCTCAAGAGCCTATTGGGACAAAAGAAAAGCTTGCAGAGTTTTTGAGGTATGTTTAACCCTTCGCCTGTAACCATTTTAACTAACTACTTTTTACAAACTATTAGTTAATTAGTCTTCAAACATTACAAACTAAAGATAAAATATAATTATGAAATTAGGCAAAATTAAAAAATGCTTTTGATACAAAAGAAATATACTTTTATAAAGTAAAACAAATATTTATTTAAAAGTTTTACATGATTAATTATTAAATTAATATTACCAAAAATTATTATCCAAAAAATGTTTTAATCTTTATTGCCGTTGAACAAAATTAATCGCAATAGGCAGTGTCAATATGCAGTAAAGCTTTAGAATACAAACATACACATAAAAAGTCATATTCAAATATACTTAATAATAAATATAAGTCAGGAAACATTACAATACAATACTATCAAAATATTTAAAATTTCAATAAAATATTATAAGAAAGCAGGCTATTGTAATTATTATTATTTTTGTATGGTACTTGATAAACACCTGGAAAACCACACTGTTACTGATTATACACTAACATTTACTACATTTCAAAGCACCAAACATCATCATGATTTTAAATATTCGTCGACCGAATAGTAACCATTCTGTTTTAAAATCAAACTAACTGCATTTTTAAATCTATTAACAGGCAGGGTTTTAACATTTACTGGCAACTTATTAAACAAAGCGAATTGTAAAAACATGTGACTTTTCAAACTCTTGGTCAGTCTTATTTTAGGGGTAACAATGTTTTCTTTATTCCTTGTATTATAGGTATGGTAATCACTGTGTCTGGGAAAGTTCTGTAATCTTTTTTTCACATGCATAACATTATATAGAATATATAAAGATGGCAAGGTCAGAATACCATGTTTAATGAAGTGTGGCTTACATGATTCTCTCTGGGGAAGGTCTAGGATAGCCCTAATAGCTTTTTTTTGCCATATGAAGACTCTCTTGTGTGTTGTCGAGTTCCCCCACATTCTAACACCATAAGCCAAATGAGAGTGAAAAAGACCATAATATGTCATCATTACTGTATCAGAGCTTACAGAATTTTTCAGTCGCCTCAGAAGATATACTACTCTGGCTAAGCGTTTACATAGACCATCAACATGCTCCTCCCAATTGAGTTTAGCATCCAAGATTATACCCAAAAGTTTCACTGGTTTCAAAACTTCTTTGTCAAGACCTGCTGAGTGTCCCAATTGAAATATTATTTTCTCCGTTTTCTCTTCATTTATCTTAAGCTTATTGGTTGAATACCATGTTTTAGCTTGTACCAAAGATCCATCAAGCTTCTTATTGATATTTTCTATGCTCACATCTGACTGAATTAAGGTGGTTTTTTACATAATATCTCATGCGAAACCAAATCAAAGGCCTTGCTCAGGTCTATTAGACTGGATCCTACCATACATTTCTCCTCAAAGCCTTGCAAGATTAGGTCCACAATTTTTTCAACCGCATCAATTGTGGAGTGATTAGGTCGGAAACCATACTGGTAGGGATACAATAAGCTGTTATTCATGAAATATTCATATAATTGTATAAGCAGGCAAAATTCTATAATTTTACTGATAATAGGTATGAGAGAAATCGGTCTGTAGTTCGAAGGGTCATTATGATCTCCTTTCTTTAGAACAGGTGTGACTTTGGACAACTTCAGACAATCAGGGAAGCATCCCATGACAATAATCAGGTTTATAATAAACGTGAGGGGAAGTAGAATAACGTCAGTTATCTCTTTAATTAAATAATTAGAAACTCCATAGAAATCTTCACTACGGGAGTTACTCATTCTATTCACAATTGCTTTAACAGAAATCATATCCACTGTCTTCAATTTAAAGTTATATTTCGATTTAGGAGCTTTGATCAAAAATTCTAAAAATGATGCTTCACTTTGTTCCTGAACCTCATTTTGCATTGTATTCGATATATTAGAAAAATGCTCATTCAAAACGTCAGGAGGGATTGTAATTGGCTTCTTGAAGGTTTCAGTATAAGTTTCTTTTTTTACAATCGACCATGCAGCTTTACATTTATTGTTTGCTTTTTCGATAAATTTACTATTATTTATTATTTTGGCTTCTATCAACTTTTTTCGGTAAAGCTTTCTTACATTCTTATAAATTTTTCTATCATCTTCATTAAAAGTATTTTTAAATTTACTGTAGGATGTCAACAGTAAAATGTGTAATATTCCAAGTTCAGGTGTGTACCAGTTTGTCACAGATTTTTTCTTGCTTCTACTTTCGAATGACAATCTAGGACAGCTGCTATTCAAACACTCCACTACAATACTTAAAAGAGCTTCAGCTGCCTCATTTACATTATTATTGGATTTGTAAACTTTTTTCCAACAAACATTCACAAGAGACTGTTTCAAATTATCCAACTTTTTCTCCGAAAATAACCTGATAGAAATTGTTTTTCCAGGGCTTTCATCAATTTCATTGCACTTATTTGGAGATGATAGCTTATTTTCTAGATTAAAAGATACACAAACACCCGCATGGTCCGATATCAAACCCTGTTCTAATTGAGAGACTTGAACGTATGCAGCAGAAACATTACTAATTACATTATCCAGACATGATTTGAACCTAGTTGGAGAAGAGTTTGCACAATATAAATCGAATGATCTCAACAAATTCAAGAAATGTTGAGTACTAGGTTCTAGGGTTTTTATTATATCAACATTGAAATCGCCTGCCAGTATTAGGTATTTGAAGCCTTTAATCCTATTGGTAACAAATGTTAATAGCCGCTCTAAATTAGTGATAAACTCTTCAAAATTAGAGCTTGGAGTACGATAAAGACTTATTACTAGGGCATTCCATTTGTTAAGCCTAATAGCTGACGCCTCACAACTAGTCTCACAACAATAAGATGATATGTCAATGTGTTTAAAATCTAGCCCTTCTCTAACTAAGATCGAAGAACCCCCATAAGGAGAACGTCGACAATAGAAGCTAGCCAAAACAAAATTTTGAGGAACATAGAAGCAAATTTCCTCCTCTCTTAGCCAGTGCTCACTCAGGCAGATTACCTCAACTTCCCTTTTATTTATAATAGCCTCCAGTTCAAAAAGCTTCATTCTTAAGGATTGAATATTCAGTGACCATACTATTAAATTTCTCTGAAGGTCCTGTTTTTTGCATTTAGAAATTGGTAGATCGCGAAAGATTTCAACAGGACCAACAATTAGTTTTCCGAGTAGCATTCTCCATACCCTAGTTCAATTACTCTTCTATTATCAACTGAACACTTCATCAATTTGTCAATCTTATCAGCCAGTGCCATCTTCCCTTTCCTATTTAGGTGAAGGCCATGCCTGGTAAACATATCTCTTTGCAGGTCTGAGATATCAATAACCCTCACATTACTAAATTTCCCACACAATTTTTTCATTTTACCATTTATTTTTCTAATTTCAACATTAACACAAGACCAGTCAGGCAGGTCATGTCTGACTGGAATTGTAGATACTAAAACATTAGTGAATACCAACAACTGCAGAACAGTGAGCAGACCTCTCAAAAATTTGGCAGACTGGTTGCAATATACATCATTGGCCCCTCCCATTAGCACAACATGGTCATCACTGGTCATATCAGCACTATCACTTTCAACATTACGGGCAATCGGGCTTAATTTTGCACCCGGCATAATAAACCCACTGACTGAATTAGATTTGCCTGAATCCACACTGTTGAGATAGTGAACCAGGTCACGACCGTGACTGTCACTGAAAATTTTAATCTTATTTTTGTTCCGCTTACCAAGATCAGTATTTGTTAATTTCTTCTCAACAGAACTATTTTTAGTTTTAGAAGTTCTTATCTGTCTAGAAACTGAGAAATTATTATGAATGTCATTACAAATTTGTGCCGTACCCTGAACAGTATTTTCTGAATTTCTACATTCTAGTAATCCTAACGACTTGCTAGACATTGTTTTTGGTTTCAGTATCTGACATAAATTACAAAGAATCCTCCATCTATAATTGGCCGCATTAAAATTAGAATCAAAAGAGAGACCCTCTGTTAAATTAGTTATACTGTTTTTTTCACGAAACTTGAACACTTCCTCAAGGAAAAACAGGGCGAATACTCCACAATCATAGTTGTTGTTCTGGCGAGGACAAGGTATATAAGCCAACCTATCTGAATCAAAAATCGAACTTACTCTCCCTATCAGAGCCTCCGCATATTTATCATTGAGTTCACCCATTGAGTCCAGCTTAAAAAACACCTTACCAATTTTATCAAACAGCACAATGCTCCAATGTGAACCACACCAACCATCCCTAGTACTGGAAGGCTGATTATCATTCACCACAAAAGCAATTATATCATTTTTATAGACAATTTCCTTAAGGAAGGACAAATCTGCGTTTTTATCATCAATTATCATGCTAGTTATCGCTGGTAGAACAACATAATTTTTACCTGAAAAAGAATCAATCAAATAGTTACAAAAACAGTCCATATCCGTATCAGTCAGAAGTTCATTTTTAAGAAAATGACTAATCCGATCCATAAGTGTAGCCTCACGAGAAGACGTCTCCTCACTCTCAACTCCCGCAGCCCGCACTCGCGATTCACTCGCCGACACCTCCATCAGTCGAAAGTCGAGCTCCATCGAACGATTGATCGCCGCACTCCATTGCTCCTCGAGAACTTTTATCCTATCTCTCAACTGTAGATTCTCAAGCTCCAAGGCAGATTCATGGGTTGTTTGAGACTTATCACAAATATTAGAATCATTGAAATTGATCTCTTTGCCAACATTAGATGGAGATAATAGCAGCGACTCCTTGTCGGTTTCAATAGATGATATAGCCAGACGATCATGTGTATGCGACCCATTAATTTCTCGAATAATAGATGCACTGCTATTTGTCTTTATCGATACAGAACAGTTTTTGACAAGGCAACGCCAGGTAATATCACCTTTACTTGTGCAAGATCCTTTTCTAAATTTAACATTATTATATAAAATAGCAGGGTTGCCCTTGACGTTTTGCTCTTTTCTATTGTCGATTTCATATTAATCTTACTCGATTTCACATTCATTGACTGTCTATTTGTTTCAATCGTATAGAGCTAATTCGCATAAAAGGAAAAACAATAGAATTTTTATTATGCAATCAATTCTGATTATGCTTATCAAAAGAGTCAAAGGAAGAGTGAGTCAAAGGAGACTAACAGCGCCAAGAGGGCCTTCAAGGCAGGAAACAATTTGGAAGCCCGTGGAAGGAAAGAGTTGGAAAAGACCAAGGATAGTAGCAGACAATCACACGCAAAGATAAGCAAAATTGAAATTCTTTTCCGATTAAGTAAATTAATACGAAGAGAAAGTGACCCGGTGCGTATATTTAAGTATTGGCGCGGCTGGTTTACCGTAGTTATCGTTGGCGTAGGTCAGTTCAGATCAGCTGTTTCGGAATCAAAAGTTACTAACATTCCGTTGTCAAAATAACCAAAAACTCCGGCTACCAAGTATACAATTTACGCCAGTCTATATCTATAGATAGAAACAGAAAGGCCGCTCATCAAATTACCAGCCAGATAAGAGCAAAAGCCTAGTCTCTAGCAAAACAAGCAGTATTCTCAGTCGCTTGTCAATCAATCTATCACTCTCTCCCTCCTCAATCAGTATACACAAGCACAGACAATCAGAACAGAACACTGCCGAAAAACAGTTTGTCACAGTTTAAAAATGAGGTTAGAAACCCTCAATCGCGAATAAAGTGGATATCACAAGTCTTTACTTACAGTTCACAGGGTCTAAGTGTGATTATAATATTGAACGGCACAATTTGGTTAGTATGATAAAATTTAAAACACTCAATTATTCACTGGTAAAATCTCTAATAAATGAAGAGCTACTCATACTGTCAACTTCCCTGTACCTGCGCATGCGCAGCTATATCAAATCACACTGATAGTTGCTGATAAAGTTTGTCAGAGTGAAGGATTCTGGGCCACTTTGCAGATGCTCATGGGATTGCTCCATCTGATGTGTGTGGTGGATGAATGGCACAGAATGACTATTGGAACAGTGAGGTGATTGAAGTGAGGTTGAGTATGAAGGGCTAGGTGCACTTGACTGAAAAGTAGGCGTTGAGGAAGTTATGTTCATAATTTCGGACTCTGCCTCTGAAACTGCTTGAAAAACTTTGGCTCTGATGCCATGCTGATAACGGTTGAGCATATTTTTTGTTAGTTGGTACATTGTCATAAAGAAATTGAACATTGGGTCATTCAAATTTGTAGATTCTTCCAACAGTTTTCTCCTGTCTTCCGCCCGTTGTCTGGCCCTCTCTTCTCATTGTTTAATAGATTGGCCCAGTAGATCTCGAACATCCATTTGCTTCTTTTTTTGGGAGGGAGAGGAATCTGCTGCTGTGGATTTGGGATCCGGGATAACAAATCCGTGTTATCACCTTCGTGTCCTCCTTCATCAATTGCAGGCTGCTCAATTTCATTGTTTTCTTCGTCGATTGAAGCATGAGTCTCGTCAAGATGAAGTTTAAACGAACTTTGACTTCCTCCACTATTAAATGTCACATTATTGGTCTCCAAATGTGAATTTCCCGCAGGCTGAAACGGAAGCTGGGTTTCATCATCACTTTCATCAACTAAATTTCCTTCTCGTTGCCCACAAGACATAAACGGTTCAAGGAAAGACATTTGATTTTGGTACTTCCATGTCCGCATCTTCTGAAGTGGAGCTCCACTAACATAACTCTTTTTGTGACGTCGCCGAGCATCTCGATATCCACCTCTCAATTTCAACCAAATATTTTTTGTTTCTTCACCTGCAAATGTAAACAGATATTCAGTATACAGGATATCTCTCAGCGGGGAGAGGATAAAATATCTTTGCTATTCATTAAATGTATTACACTACTTGATATTCCTTTGTTCTTACAAATTTAAATCAAATGCCGTTTGTTGGTTTTTTCCATCAGTAACATAACTTTTGGTTATTTCAGATATATTGCTTCCGGTGATAGCTACAAAAGTATTGCTTACAACTTCAGACTGGGAGACCGAACTGTTTCTAACATTGTGAAGGAGGTAGCCGTCGCAATATGGGAGCAAATGCAACCAATATATTTACCAGAACCGTCTACACAAAAATGGGAGTCAGTTGCAAACAGATTTGAGCAAAGATGGCAATTCCCACACTGTGTGGGGGCAGTGGACGGTAAGCATGTTGTGATTAAAAAACCTAACAAAAGTGGTTCTTCTTACTTTAATTATAAGCACACATTCTCTGTGGTTTTGCTGGCTACAGTCGACGCAGATTACAAATTTATCACCGTTGATGTTGGTGCCATGGGACGATTCAGTGACAGAGTTTGTTTTCGAGCAATGCATTGGGAAAGAAGCTGATGAAGGGCAATTTATTACTTCCTGAGCCAAAACTGATACCTTCTATTGACAACCCAGTACCGTATGTACTGGTTGGAGATGAAGCTTTTCCTTTATCGGTAAATCTAATGAGGCCGTATCCAAGAAGAAATGTAACTGGAAATTACCAGCACCAAATATTCAACGCCAGACTTTCTCGAGCTAGACAACCAGTGGAATGTGCTTTTGGCATACTGGCTTCACGCTTTCGTATTTTTAGAAGACCATTCGAGAGTAAAGTTGACACAGTGACAGATGTTGTAAAGGCAACTTGCGTTATTCACAACTATTTAAGGGAATCAGTAATCGTTTCAAATGAAGATTTTGAAGATATTGAAAGGTTGCCACAAAATCAATTACTTGCTCTCCGAGGTTGCAGAATCAGACGTGCATCAAATGCGTTTACGATTAGAGAACAGTTCACTAAATATTTCAACAACTTTGGAGCAGTTCCGTGGCAACACCGATCGGTTATGCTTGGAAATTACTAGTTGTTTGATGAATTACATTTCGATAATGTTGTTTAAGTATAAATACAATGTATAAATATAAATAAAAGCTTAAACGTTGAAAGGTATATTTACTTACCGTCTTTCAAGTTCAGGTCCTTTGCAATATCCATCCAAATTCTTGTTTTCAGTTTACTTTTCATGTAATTTGGGTTGTTGGTGTCGAACAGCTCAGGATACTTCCTTACCGCCTCTATTACCTTTTCCTCTGTCGACATCTTAGATAGAAAAGTATTTCCACACAACTTATTTAAAATATATGCACTTACTTTAAACAATATAATTAACAGAGAACGTGGAACGCGAGACGTGTGGCGCGAGAAACTGTGTCTCTGGCACAGAGCCACGCGAGTTGCGTCTCGCGACAGTAGCGCTGTGTCGCTGCGCGTTGCCAATTTGCGCTGATCCATTCATTAACAAGTGTACACAAAAACTCGCGCTGTGTCGCGTCGCGTCACACGCGCCAGTCGCGCCTCAATTTGCACCCAGCCTAAAGCTGCGTACGGACAGTCAATTACCTCGGGTGATGCACGCGACTATCGCAGTTCGTTTGCTGTCAATAAGCTGTGACCGAAACATGTAGGTATGTTCTCGTTTGTGCGTAAAATTCCGACGTCGACCGCGTCGGGCTCAATGAATGAATAATGCATTTTCAATCAATCAATGGTTTATTTTTCCTTCAAAACCACTACTGGGATCACCACCCCTGCCAATTATTGTGATGCCATCCACAAAAAGGAAGGCTTGAGTGAAGTACATGTTTTTCCCTTGAAGTAGCTCCCATCAGTAAGATGACCTGCTTATAATCCAACAAGTAATCTGCTACTATGCTCCATGCTCTACCCCAAAAACCATATCTGGAGAGCTTTTCCAGTAGGATCCTGTAAGACACGCAATCAAAAGCCTTAGTCCGGTCACACAGCACCAGGCTATCTGAACTCTTTTCATCAAAAGCCTAGTAGATTCTGTCCACCAAAGAGTGTAGCTGATGTGGTTGACCTCCCGCTTCTGAGTTCCTGCTGCACGCCTCCCAACAAACCATTCTTCTCCAGGTAGTCACTCATCTGTAGCATCATGGCAGTTTCAATTACTTTTCCAATGGTAGGCACAATCAATAGTCTGAAGCGTGCAAGGACCTGAATCCATCTCTCTCAGGAATCTTCCATTTGAATTATCGAGCAGGTATCACTTTTAAAAGCTCATGCACAAAATAGTTAAACTGTCTTCTACAAATGAATAGAACTGCATTGTGTGATTCGAAGGTGATGATTGTAAAGGTCTCTATGTTTATCTATGTAAATAATCAAATTCTTCATATACAGCTGCTCAACCGTTAAAACATTTGAATCATTAAAATATTGGAAATACTATCACTTGGAAATCGTTTAGGCTCAATTTCAAAAAGGCTGAAAATCCGTTGACCACCTTGAAAGGCATCTTCCAGAAAAAACATCAAAGAACAAATCGACACAGATGATGACAAAACAACAGTCTATAGTGAGGACAGTACAACACTATAAGGACAGTATTCGATTAAAATTGGTGTTGCTATCCTTGTCTATCATTCGACAAAGCAGGTAGCATTATCCATTTCCAGCTCCGCAATGATGCCAAATCTGTTTTTGACAATGTATGAATATGATAAATTGAGACAGAGAAACTGCAACACTGTTCTTTTATCTTCATCTACTGTCATTATAACGTGGACCTCACTATGGTGAAATAACGTAGTGAGTCATTCTGCTGCCAAGGATGTCTTCAATGTTGCGCTTAAGTACATCGAGCAACATAACATCGGATTCCGTTATGGATGTATTGTGGGGCATAGAAGTAAAGGGATACATCCACAAAGGAAAGGCTAAGTAAATTAAAACAACAATCTATTGCTGTATTCTTCAAATAAAGGTATGCTTAGTGGACATTTATCCAATTTATTTGTTTGAAATGTATAAGAAGCATTTTTGAAGGTTTAATAAAGTCAGTTGTATTACATGGTACTGTGTAGCAATTTTTGTACCGGGGAACTGTATTTTACGCTCCTCCTGTTATCCGACCACAACTTATCCTGTTATCCTTGTCACCAATTTGCCCCATTTTTTCTGTGCCGGTTTTCAGTTGTGGTGGTTTTCTGCGACCCCCCCGCTCTGAGACCTCTATTCCATGCTCCTCCCGATAGCCGTTACCTTAACGTACCAGCTCTACATTCTCTGTCTAAAAGCGCCTGTGCCAACGGACGCACATTGCACGTGCGTTGGGCTTGTCTTACATGAATCTGTGCGTCTGTCGGTACTGGGCTTAAAACTAAAGGAATTGCACGTTTGCATTCTTCATTAACATTGACTTATAGAATGATAACTTGAGCCTAATTTGAAAAGAATGTAACTTAGATAATTACTTACCTGTGAAAAGAAATCCCACTTCCTTTTTTATCACTCTCCGTGCAGTTATATGCACAGCAACTTCTCACCATTTTTTAAAGAAATCACCATCTGGTAATTGATTAAAATACAAAAATATGATAGCGTGCCTATACCGTACAAGAATATCCAGCCATTTTGCTCCTTCATGTGACGTCATACGGCTGTTTATTTTTGCTTCTGCCCAATGTATTGTGGAAGTATTGGCACGGAATAAGAATAAAGTAGTGTTTCTTTCCTCTGTGGTATTGGGAAGCCGTGTCTACTGTCTATTATATTAATGGTCGAAGCTCGGTTGTTAGGTAGACTGTTTTTTAAAAGTCTTGAGTTAAAGTTTAAAAAATTAAATGTTTTGCTAACAACAGCATTAATTACATTTTTATTCACTACAGAAACTTGAATAAATAATTTTACACATTTCTGATTTCAGTTTCTTAAACAAGATGTTGGAAGTTGAATGTTACAAGTTTACTCATCACACTAGAAGGTAAGTGAAAACTTTTAGTTGTTATACCTACCTATTACATGATTAATTATAAATGATAATTAAGTAGATGATCATATGTTTACTGTTTTGTTTGTTCATAGTCACGGATTATAAAATAGGTGCATCGGACTACCTATGATACCGTACCTATTTTAAACCATCCATTTGCTTTATAGACCTATAAACTATAATACAAGAAAAGCATGCATTATATTATTTCATAGTTGAATTTGCTTTTTGTATCTAGTCTGTGTTGATGTTAACCCATGAACATACTCTGGACTTGAGAATGATTTGTAGAATGAACCTTACTTGGATATGATTTTGATAGGATCAATTCAGCTTTTATTGTTGATTACGGTGTTTGTTTTGTTTTTGTGGTACTGATATAAAATTTAGCCTTTCCAAAAAGAAAAAAGGAAGACACTAAGCTGGTTCTTATGTTGTTTAGTACCTAGGTACCGTGAAGCCGGCGTATTTTATTTGTACTGCCAAACTGTAATTCAGTATATTCAGTCCATGACCGGAAGTCGCCAGACAGACTTTGTCAAAGTATAAATCAATTAATATCCAAATAGCTAGAGATGGCTGCAGATAGGTCGTTTCATTTGGCACTGTAGATGGACTGCAATACTAATAAATCATGAAACAATCTCAAACTGGTCCACAAGTCCACTGGTCTCATCATCTCTCAGTGAGTACATAGGGTAGCTGATGAGTTTCTCACGTACCAGCCTACAGAACTTCCCATACTCCAGCTCACAAAGACAAATCGGCAGTCTGTTAAATTTCTGTAAGATATTAAAAAGTTCACTTATTGGTATGTTACTAAAAGATTGATTAAAGATAATTTTTTCAGTCCCCAGTCTGTATGATGTGTACATTTAACAGTCATTTCGCAGAGTGAAAGTTGACTCGATTACTGGTGAGGATATTTATCATTATGGTACTCAGACCAGAGGTTTGATTAGAGTAGAACAGCACAGTACTACAAAAGAATTTTTTTGGAGGAATATGCGGCGCAGAGAAATGGTGGAAGATTAGCCAATTACAGTGATGAATAGAATCATAGGTAGAAGCGCAGTTGCCAATTCGTCAATTAGACTCAGTTGACTGAGTGCTTTCAGACAGGAAGCTTCCCATGTGTAGCATGAGCACATAAACAGTCACTAGAAATTAGAGAACACTGGCCGGTTCAAAACGGAAACATTGCATCTCTGTATTTCCTACCTATCTCTGCTGCGCATGTCCCTCAAAAGTAATTTTGTACGGACTATAACGTATTACATATGAATCCAAATTATAGATGTAGGTAAGAAAGTATTCAACGCCCTGCAATTGAATTTTCAAGGCATGCCAGTCAACCCAGCAATTTAAAGCAGGTTTGAAAGAATGGCTTGTACAGAAATGTCTATAATTATCAGTCTCTTCAATATTGATGGGTAGGCTAGACAATTTGTCATCAGATATTATCCTGTACAGTTTGTCATTTTTTATTGCTTCAGAGGCTAGGGATTTATTTTTGTATATTTGTAAGCTTATTGACTAATTTTTTAATAATAACTTATGTGAATGCTCTAACCTTTAGGCTGATTGTAGTATTATTTCTTCCTACTAAAATAGGTAATGAGAATTGGACGTAACATACCAGAGGCTGAGCAGGACAGGAACTGGCCTTGCCCATCTTTATGCGAGATTCTTCAACAAGCTGCCAATAGCAAGAGACCTGTCGACCAGGCGATTCAAGGGCGCACTGAGGGAATTGCTGGTGGAGAACCCATTGTATTCCATCAGTGAGCTCTTTATTTTGGACAATACACTGGTGAGTGGGATATTGGAAATTTTGGGATTTATATTAGAAAGTAGTTTTTGTTGTGAGCCTCACATCATAGATTTGTGTAAGAAACTCTACCAAATTATCTTCCTTAAATGATTTAAACTAAGATTCCTTGGTACTTGCATACTATGTACTTTCTCATTTCATCATATCTTATGATATATGCCTGCAATGGAGATGATATTGAAATAAATTTATTATGGGTTCGTGTTTTCTTCAAGATTATTTATTGATTTAGTTAATTATGACCTTTTCAATCAGGCTCAGTTGAATATTCTGTAAAAAATGTATTTTTCTGTTGAAAAATGTATTTTTCTGTTGAAAAATAATTCTATCACATGAAGATTTTGCTAACTTGCATCAGGAAAGTAGTCAGTTTTAAATTTTATGCAGGGTTGAGGTATTCTCACGGAACTGTATTTCCGTTAGCGATAAAAAATACACTAGTATTTGGGAATATTTCAAACTTGCATTTCTCTGTTCCCACGGAATTGTGATCTGTCTACACATGGACCGTCGTCTCATTGGTGGAAGGGGAACATAATTTGCATGGAAACTGCAGTCCCAATCAAGCCGTGGCCATAATCACAAAACTCCAGAGGTAGCCTCGGGCCTCGAGGGCCCAAAATTAACCTGTTTGTTGTTTAAATTTGTAAAAATATCTTATTTTTAGCCGTGGATATGTTGAAATAGTTTATTAATAATTGGGGAAGTGAATGTTTGTTGAAGAATAATATCAGTGAGTCATAAAAATAGTGTTGTGATAGGAGTTTCAAGTCATAATGGATTAATAGTATTAACAATGGTGAGTGCCATTATATTTGTCTTGCTCATGTTAAAATCCCCAAATTGACCGGGTTCCTAATTATTCATTTGGAGTAGAAAAATGAGTAAAGTCCCCGCTACCGTCGTAAACAGTTTGGCTTTCAGATCAGAGTTAGAAAAATCTTACAGGCAGTTTTCTTGAGTAATAGAATACGTTGTTACAGCTTGTTTGTTGTCAAAATTCTAGTAGTTGGTTCAGTCAATAAAATGTGAAAGTTAGAGAACAAAAACTTTGTTATTTATCTGCGAGGGGATCCGAGCTTCCCCTGTGGTGGCGGCGGATCTGCTCTCGTCTTTGGTTCGGCCCCCCCGCTCTTCGGCTGTCGACCTGGCGCCGTATTACTTGTGATGATGTCACTCGAGTTGTGAACTGTTTGAGCAACTCGGTTAGTAAAGACATTTATGGTATGACCAGTGCTACTATTAAGGATGTATTAGCTCTTATTGTTTCTCCCCTGACTGTTTGTATTAATCTTTGTTTCCAGCAGTCTGTATTTCCTTCTCAACTTGAAATTTCTAAGACTGTGCCTGTCTTTAAGAAGGGTGATAGGCATGATCCTACCAACTATAGGCCTATCTCCATCCTGCCTATTATATCGAAGATTTTTGAAATTCTTATTGCTGAGCAGCTCCTTGCTTATTGTGACCAGTGCGGCCTGTTTGCGACCACCCAGTTTGGTTTCAGGAAAAATAGATCCACCACCGATGCAGTAGATTTCCTGCTTTCCAAGATATTTGATTGCTTTGAGGCACGTGGACTTGCTGGGCTCACCTTGTGTGATCTCAGCAAGGCCTTTGATACAATGGATCATGCTATTCTCGTGGACAAGCTTAGGCATTATGGTGTGGGACCGTCTCCTCTCAAACTGATTCAGGCCTACCTGGGGGGTCGCAGACAGGCAGTGCTGGCTAATGGAGTTCTCTCTGAGATCAGGGATTGTGTTGACTGTGGAGTGCCTCAGGGCTCTGTCCTGGGGCCTCTGTTGTTTCTTATTTCAGTTAACAATATAGCTCAGGTGGATGGCAGGAGGTGTGTTGTCTGTTATGCGGATGACACCACCTTCTTCAATGCTGGTCGTGAGATGGGAGGACTGAGGGCAGCTATGGTGGAGACTGGAGCATTTGCATCGGACTGGTTCTCTGCCAATCGCTTCCTCCTCAATGAAGACAAAACTCAGTCTATTGTGTTCAGTCTCAGAAATTGGAATGAATACAATTTTGCGCCTGTCAAACTGTTAGGGTTTACCCTTGACAGGAAGCTCTCATGAGGCGAGCACATTGAGACAGTTTGCGCCAGGTTGAGCAGAGTGGTTTTCCTGCTGAGGGGTCTCAAATACAGTGTGCCACCTCATTATCTAAAAATGTGCTATTTTGGCTTTTCTCAGAGCGTGATTTTATATGGCCTCCCCCTCTGGGGTGGAGCCACAGATGTTGCCCGAGTCCTTCGTCTCCAGAAGAGGGCCCTGAGGATTATTTGTGGGGCTGGTAGATTAGCCCACTGTCGCCCACTCTTTATCAAAGAGAGAATCCTCACCGTCTTCTCCCTCTGTTCTGAACAAAGCTCAGGCTAGAGCTACTAGAGGACTGTAATTTACTATTCAAATTATCAAATACAAACAAGGAGCAAAATTTAATCTTCAATTTGAGCCAGGTTATTGGTACAGTTAAACTCTGCATTAATGAACAATAAAAAGAGCAAAAACTCATCAGATTTAATCCAATTTTGTCTACTTGCCCTTCGAAGCCTTTATTAGGTGTTTTGGTCAGATTTGAGGTGGGAAGAAATCTGGGAAAAAGATAGGTTTTTGCTTCCAGGCTGTTTTTCCGTGTTCAACTTGCAGGCTCTGTACTGTGGTTTGAACAAAGCTCAAACTGGAGTCTTTATAAATTCAAATCCGATTCAAATTAATTCAATTTAACACTATTTACGCTGTTATACTCAATTCACACACACTATACTCAAACAATTATCTACAAGAAATTTCCGATTGAAATTACATTACAAAATACAAACTCGATCTTCACAACAAGACAACGAGACAAGACAAACAAACAAGAACGACTGGTCGACTGAACAAGAATGACTCGGGCTTTTTTCTCGACAAATCAAAAACAGCTGGACAGTCGGCACTAGTGCCAACAGCCTGCTATTGGCAGAACTGTAGTCTGGGATTTGGCGCTACAATTCGAATGCTCTGGCCGGACAATACCCCCGCCTCTGAAAAACTATTTTTCAGCCAAGTTACAAAACTGAAAAAACCAAGGAAGGGAAAAATCCAGACATGACAAAAAGAACAAAACACCAACACCAAAAAACAACACAAAAGAAAAAATGCAACAATCACCACAACTATTGAGTTGGGAGTGGATATAATTGCATTATTACTAGGTCGAACTTGGAAACAACGATTACACTTAAAAACACAAATACGAATAATAGAGCGAGCAGACAGTATCCAGAATTTCTGTCTGATCAAGGACAACAATAACGAAGGTCCAGCATGACAGTTCTTCTTGTGATGATAATCAATCAACATCGATACGAAAGCGTCGGATTTTGGTAGGATCATCTGATGACAAGTCTCAAATTCCAGTCCAGCATGGGACAAACGACCGCCGACGCAAATCACACCTTTATCAATGAATGGAGACAGGCGACATAGGCGCATAGAACAATCTTCTCCCTTCTCCAATTGCACAAATTCAGATGAAAAATGTATCTTCTGTACCACTTTACATAGATACCTCTCAGCAACATCGAAATCTGATTCTTCTGATTGGGGTAAGATTCGTAAGAATTTGAGAACAAGAATTATAATTCTCAAAAGACGACCATAATCCGAACAACAACCAATCAATGAATATATTGCATTGCTGTTACAATCAGGAGATTTTGTGACTGTCAACACTGACGGTTTTTTCGCCTCCGGTGGATCCACAATCTCTTCCATTTGAGTTTGGACGGGCCAATCGCATTCGTCCTCTGCTTAGCATAGCATACAAATATAATTCTGAAAATCAAATTCCAATGGAATTAACTAAATATGAAGAAATGGAATTTCAAAAAACTAAAATTTGTCATATTTGTGAAAAACCTTTTAATGATAATATAAATTATGAAAAAGTAAGAAACCACTGTCATTTAAGTGGAAAATATATAGGTGCAGCTCATTCAATTTGTAATTTGAATTTTAAACTTCCACAAACTATACCTATTTATTGTCATAATATGAGTGGATATGATACTCATTTATATAATTATAAGAGAGTTATCTAAAAAATATAAAAAGGTAGATCTTATAGCTAATACTGATGAAAAATATATTAATTATTCAGTCAAATCAGGATATTATTATGACTTTGGTGTAGATAATAAACCAAGAAAAAATATAAAATTTTCATTTGTTGATACATTCAGATTTATGGCTTCATCAATTGAAAAATTAGCAAAATCACTAAAAAAAGAAGATTGTAAGCATATAAATAATTTTATAAAAAATGAAAAAGTTTTAAATGAGATTATTAAAAGAGAAGATAATGCTGAAGATCAAATTTTTAATATTTTAAGTGGTAAAGGAATATTTCCATATGAGTTTATTGATGATTTTGGAAAATTAGAATATAATAAAATTTCAAAACAAGATAAGTTTTATAGTTGTTTAAATCATGAAGGTATAAATACAAAAGATTATTCACATTATAAAATGGTATGGAATAAATTAAAAATAAAAATTTAGGAAATTATTCTGATTTATATAATATACAAGATGTATTATTATTAGCTGATATATTTGAAAATTTTAGAGATTGTTGTATAAATAATTATAAATTAGATCCTGCTCATTATCTAACAGCTCCATCATTAGCATGGGATGCAATGTTAAAACTTACAAAAATAGAACTAGATTTAATACATGATTATAACATGTATTTAATGATTGAAAAAGGAATTAGAGGTGGTATTTCACAATGTATAACTAGATATTCTAAAGCAAATAATAAATATATAAAAAATTATAATCCAAATAAAAATTAAAATTATTTATTTTATATCGATGCAAACAATTTATATGGTTGGGCCTTATCACAAAAATTACCATATAAAGATTTACAATTTATAAATTCAGATATTAGAAATTTGGATGAATGGGAAGATATAATTAAAAATTATGATGAAAATGATGATGTTGGATATATTTTTGAAGTAGATTTAAAATATCCAGAAGAATTGCATGATAATCATAAAGATTGATAAAAAAGATACATATTAAAAGATAAAATAAATACTTTACCATGGGGTCATAAAAATATAAAATAATAAATAATTTTTAAAAAAATTCGGAGGAATAAATTTTTAAAAAATAATTTTTCAATAAAATGATTTTTTTCAAAAAAATTAATATTTCATTCATCGGAATATATCAATGAAGAGCTATTTAAACCAAATCCTAATTTTCTCTTAGCCCACATTGTGGGAGCAATAACTAAATCCATAACTCTTTCATTTGAAGTAGCGTCTTTTGAAAATAAACGATTTAAAGCTTGATCTTCTAATTTTTTATCAGCTATCCATCTTTGTTCTGGAGTTCTATTATTTGATTAAAATATATCATGTTCCTTACATAATTCATCAGTTGGATTAATTCCTTTATCACCTCTTTCTAATCTTTCTTTAAGTTTTGTTCCTGGACCACAGAAATTTGCTCCAGGATAATGTAATTCAAAAGGTAAATTATTCATAATATCATTAACTAAACCAGATCCTATAACATTTTCAGGTAATAAAGACATACATCTAATTAAATATTTAGTACTATTTGGTGTATCTATTATTTCTGTAAGTCTATCATTCATAAATTCAACTAAAGACATTTTTTCATTATGAAAACTATTATTTCCAGCATTTTCTTGAGCTGAAATATAATTAAGTCTTTTAACTAATTCATTTAAATTATTTACATATCTATATTCAATTGGTTTATTATTAAATTCTAATACTCCAGATCCTTTCTGATTAATAAGTTCTTCCCAAATAGTTTTAACTAATTTCCATTTTCTACCTTTACTTGATTTTGGTTTTCTACTTTTTGGATCATTATTTTGAAATAGAGAATAAGTTTTTATCATGATGTTCTTATAATTATTCCAATCATCATTTGTAAACATTCCACGTTCTAAATAATCATTTCTAGTTGAAAGTCTCCATAAACCTTCTGTACCTTTATATTTTTCTTCATTTTCATTATATTTTATTATAATATCATCTATATCAACAGTCATAGGATAATTACCAATTTTCCATTCTTCAATATCTTCATCATACCAAATACCAAATTGTTTATCATGTGCTCTTGGTAAAAATTTTGAAGCAATTGATCCAATATTAATAATAGATGATTCCATGATTTTTTTCAAAGACTTATTAGTTCTAAAAGTTTTTTTTTCAGGTGTTATTGGATCTTCAATTGTAGATGTAGATTCATTATAATGAAAATCATTTTCATCTTCATCTTCAAATTGAATTTTTTTAAATGGAGTACTAACTATTTTTGGATTAAAAATTTGAACATCTTTTGAATTTTCAACTTCATGAATTCTATTTTCTTTCAAAGCTTTAACTATTGGTTCATATTTTTTTCTCTTTCTTTTAATTCTATTCCTTCATGAATATGATGTGATTTAAATTCATCTTTAAGTTTTTTTTTCTAAATTATGAACATGTTTAGCTTCTGATAATGTAATTTCATCTTTTTTCTTATTCATTATTGATTCATTAAATTCTAATCCATTATATGGATCTTTTTTAATAAGTTTACTCTTTTGTTCAATTTTATCTCTTTCTTTTATTTGTTCTTTTTCACCTTCTTTGAATCTTTGTAATAAATCTTTTTCGATTGGATTCAACTTTTTCAAATCTTCATTTTTTAGATCCTTCATTTATGAATAAAAAATTTATTATTATTTGAAAAAAGTCAAATAAACGTTTTTAAACTTTTTTAAACGTTAAATGTACATTTTTAAACGTTAATTTTTTATAATGTTAAATGTATGTTTTCAAACGTTAATTTTTTATAATGCTAAATGTATGTTTTTGAACGTTAAATGTACATTTCTAAACGTTGAATGTATGTTTTTGAACGTTAATTTTTTATAATGTTAAATGTATGTTTTTGAACGTTAAATGTACATTTCTAAACGTTGAATGTATGTTTTTGAACGTTAATTTTTTATAATGTTAAATGTATGTTTTTGAACGTTAAATGTACATTTCTAAATGTTAAATGTATGTTTTTGAACGTTAATTTTTTATAATGTTAAATGTATGTTTTTGAACGTTAAATGTACATTTCTAAATGTTAAATGTATGTTTTTGAACGTTAATTTTTTATAATGTTAAATGTATGTTTTTTATTCAATATATCATTTTTCAACATTAGTTTATATTTTCCATCATTTGATTTTCTAGTCATATCTATTGTGATAAAACCATAAGGCTCATCCCAACATTTTTTACATAAAATTTGAAATTCATTAAAACTCATTTCTGATCCTACATGATCATCATAAATTCGTTTAGTATAATATTTATTTTGTCTAAAAATAAATAATAAATTTACATTATTTCTAATTACTCTTAAATCTAGATGACAATAACTTTGACTTAGATAGATACATGAAATATTTTTATGTCTTCCTTTTATAAAATATTCTTTAATTTTTGTTTGTTCTTCCATTAAACAATCATCAAATACAATTAATGAATTTTCATAATATTCATCTATTGAAATTAAATCATCACAAGAATTATAGAAAAAAGCTATTTTATTATTAATTTTATTTTCAATTTTTTGATAATGTTTTTGTAAATCTTTTTATGATCTTTGTTCTAGTGATTTACTAAAAACATAAGATATAAAAATTTTAAGCCACTTTCTTTTTTATAAATTAAATTTAATAATAAATTAGTTTTTCCACTACCAGAACTACCAATAATAATAGCTCTCAATGGATGTGGTAATAATGAATTATTAATGTTTTCTTCATAAAAATTTGTTATATCCATTATTTATTTAAAATTATTTTATTATAAATGAAATTATTAAAAATAAGTGGTTCAAATTCTAAATTGAGATTGCATCTGGAGCATCCAATATATATCAATGAAGAAGATAATTATAAATTAACATTATTATGATTTTATTCTGATAACAATATTTATAATTTGAGAGAAGATGGTCAAATATATTATAAAAAAAGAAAAAAATTATTAAACTATTAATTTTCCAAAAAATTACTATACTTTAGAAAGAATACAAACACTCATAAATATTCATATGGAAAATGAAGATTATAATGTTATTATTAGTAGAGATGATAATAAAATTCAATTTATTACATCTCATTATCTATTTGGATTTTCAGAATCAATGAAAAATCTATTAGGATTAACAAAAAAATGATATAATTTATCGTGATACATTCTATAATGAAAAAATTCAAAATTTAAGATCAGTTGATGTAATTGAAATACATTGTAATTTAGTAGAAAAGAGTCTTAGTAATCATGAAAATCATTCACCTAAACATAATGAGAAAGAGTTACTATATCAATTTTTTCATAATACAATTCGTTGATCTAAAATTTCAATTCAACCAAATCAAAAAATATTTGTTCCATTGAAAAAAAATTTACATAAAATTCAAGAAATAGTAATTTCAATTACTGATCAAAATAATAATTCAATAGTAAATCCTGATGTAAATAATATTATTTATTTAGGACTTAAAAAATGAAATGTTTAAAGTTTTTGAAGAATTCTTTGATGATATAATCAAAAGCGAATATAGGACTATAAATCCTATTAGTGAATTAAATTTCAACTCACCAAATAATTATACTATTTTTAAAGTTGATAATGGTGATTGTTTTTATAATTCAAAATTCCAAATTCATGTAACTGGTAAATTAATTAAAAAAGCTGGAGGAGGTGATTATGAAGATAATTCAACAATTAGATTAATTGATAATTTTTTACCATTTTTATTCTCACGAATTGAACTTAGAAAACATAATACTTTAATAGATTTTATTGATTTTCCAGGAATAACTAGTACTATAAAAGGATTAATAAGTTATAATAATGGGCATAAACAAACATTAAATAATACTGGATTCATTTCAAAATTTACTGGTGGAAAATTTGAAGTTCCATGTACATTAGGACAATTAGGTTTAGGATTTTTTGATCATCTAAGATATCTGATGTATAAAGTTGGTTTTGAAATAATATTCACTAGAGCTGAAGATCATGATGCTATCTTTAGATG
Organism: Nilaparvata lugens; assembly: GCF_014356525.2. NCBI lineage: Eukaryota > Metazoa > Arthropoda > Insecta > Hemiptera > Delphacidae > Nilaparvata > Nilaparvata lugens. The sequence goes on from NC_052519.1 coordinate 1,818,582, forward strand.
GAAAGATACAACACAAGGAGCAATTGAACCACAAGAAGGTAAGATTATAATTGAAACATTTAATTTAAGAGTACCAATAGTTGAATTCTCCAATATAGCTAAAATTCAAATAATAAATAAATTAAAATCAATAAGTGATGATAAAAAATTGAAATATGATTACTTCCAATGGCAGTGTATAGATAAAAAAGGTGTATTTGGATCAACATTTAGTTTTGATATTACAACTTCATTTAGAAATATCTATAATCCAAAATTCATAGTTATATGTTTACAAACTGATAAATTAAATGATCAAAAGAAAGATCCTTTAACTTTTGATAATGTTCAATTGAAAAATGCTATTGTAAAAATTAATGGTGAAAGATATCCTTATGAATTAGAAAATTTTGATTTTACTAATAAAAAAACAGCTATTTTATATTATATGTATCAGAACTTTAGAAGAGTAATGTTCAGAGATGATGAAGTATATTTGAATTATGATGATCTTATAAACAAATATCCTATTGTTGTAATTGATACACATTTACACCCTACAAATTTAGGACAAATAAAAAGTGATATATTAATAGAACTTGATTTTTCAAATCCTGTAACAGCTCCAAATGCTAATAATGGTACAATTGCATATGTTATTGTTTTTTCTGAAATGCACTTCCTATATGATATTAATAGAAATAGTATTAATTTGATTTAAATTTTTTTTATAATAAATGGATTTAATGAAACATAAAGTAAAGTTATCTAATAATCAAAAAAATACTAAAAGAATAGCTAATAAAAAACATAAAACAATAACAATTGGATTAACTTATGATCAATTATCTAATGGTGAAAATGAAATTTTGTTAACTAATAAACAATATAATGATGTAAAAAAAGCTTTAAAAAATAAAAAAGGTTTACAATTAACATTATTATATAATCAATTCGGTAGTGGATTATTGAATGATTTACTAACAAAAGTTGAAAATAATACACCTCCAGTTAAAAATGTAACACCTTATTTTAGGAATAATGTAGCTCCACTAATTGAAGAAGAAATAGTTCCTTGGTTACATGATTTAATTGATAAAGAACTTGATGATTTAATACAAAATGATCAAAATGGAAAAGGATTAAAAACATCTATAAATAAAAAAATTGATTCAATATATTCTGATTTACTTAAAAAAAACAAAAAATAACTCCATTATCTATTAGTGATTTAGAAAATTATTCAAGAAAATTAAAATATTTTAAAGGAATTTTTATGAGAGATAATCTCCCAATTGATAAACCATATGATATTGAATGTGGAATTAATAATTTAGATAGTATGTTTTCTACAGGAACACATTGGACTTGTTATATGAAAAAAAATAATAATGTACTTTATTTTGATAGTTATGGAAATGCTAATCCACCATTAGAATTACAAAAATATTTATTGATTAATAAAATTTTTATTTCAACAGATGAAATACAAAACGATTATGATCCACCAATATGTGGACATCTTTGTTTATATGCTTTGAAATTATTTTCAGAAGGATGTAATTTGAAAATAATTTCACAAAAAATTTTTAATAATAAATATGGTTTCTTATCATTCATTGATATTTAATCAATTTGGTGATGATATAAAATCAGAACAAAAATTTGAAATTGATGAATTACAAAATATTATAAAAGAATGTAAACATAAAATTGATAATATAATGAAAGAGTTTATAACAATGGATTATTCTAAAAATTTTATGAAAAATTTAGATGAAAAATTTAGATGAAAAACTTAATGAAGAGTTTATAACAATGGATTATTTAAAAAATTTTATGAAAAATTTAGATGAAAAACTTAATAAAGCTATTCATATCTTATTTGAAAAACTTGATAAAAGTAGTATAGATAGAAATCAGGATACATATAATAATCTTAAAAATGAAATAAATGATAAATTAAAAGATTTTGAATCTAAAATTGAACATATAAATTCACTTTTAAATAAAACTTAAATTATTTTTTTTAGATTTGAAATATGACTTTCCATTTCTTGATGTTTTTTCATATATGTTTTAGTAATGAATTTATCACATACATCACATCTAACTTTTTCTAAAATTTCATCTTTAATTTATAATAGTAATTTCTAACTTTTTTAATATCACATTCTTTACACCAACTTGATATATTATTTTTACAAGTTTTACTTTTATAAAAATTATCATGAGTTTTATCTATTGCACATTTTGAACATGTTTTCATGTATTCATTATTTATTTTACATCTTGAACATATATGATTCTTATTTTCCATTTATATATAAAAAAATTATATATTTTATAATAATGTTTTCTTCGATTCATCTTCATAAAAACTACCAATTATATCCTCATTATTTAAATCTTTCAATTTATATGTTATAGGATCTGTATAGATAATTTTAGTAATAATAAAAATTTCTCTAGTCCAATTATTTTTATATTTATTCTCAAATGATTTCTTAAATGATGGAATTCTAACTCTATCATCTATTTCAAATTTTGGTTTAATAATATTATTCGAAGTTTTGAAATTATAAACAGTATTCAATAATATATTTTCTTTATTCTCATCAACATCTATAGGATTCATTTTTATAGTACTATGTTTTGTATTATTATAATTTATAATAATATTTTGTAAGTCATCAATCCATCTAAAATTTTTATTTATTTCAAAAATAATTTTCAATTTTTTATTTAATGTTCTATTAAATCTTTCAATTATTGCACTTTTTTCTTCATTTTCAGTATGATATAATTTTATCTTATATTTTTTTAATAATTGATTAAATTCTTTATTTTTAAATTCAAGACCTTTATCAGAATGTATAAGATTTGGAGATTTATGATTAACTTTTTTAGTATTATTTAAAATTCTTTCAAATGCTTTTGAAACTTCCATTCCATTTTTCTTTTTCAATGGTTCAACCCATACATACTTTGAAAATGTATCTATAACATTCAAAATATATTTATATCCATCATTTTCTTCATGATATTCATCAAATATCATAAGATCTATAGCCCATAAATCATCAATTCCTAATGTTAAAATTTTTCTTCTATTAAATTTTTTTATAACTGGTCTATGTATTTCAATAGCTTCAATTTTTCCTTCTTCCTTAGTTAAATTATTTTCAATAATTTCTTTAGTTACTGGTGATTTTATGAATTTACTTTTATTAGTTTTACATACCAAACATTTAGCTGCTATTCTATATAATCCATTACCAGTTTGAACTATTTCTGAATTCTTATTTTTAGTTCTCTTTTTACATTTATGACAATGAATAAGCTCATCTATTTATTCAATAAGAAAAATACTGATTGGTCTAAAATCCTCAACTTTATTGAGTGATGGAACTTTATTTAGAGGGCAAACCAGAGCAAACTTCCAGTTTTCAGGGAAAATGCCTTCTTCAAGTGACTTGTTGAAAAGTATGTAATGGTTGGTAAAACAGCAAATAACATCTTCTTGATAAATTTAATAGGAATTTTGTCTACACCCGTAGCATTACTATGAATACGTTGAATTGCTCTGAAAGTGTCTTCTTCTGAGATTGGATGGAAATGAAATTGATCAGTGATTGGTAAATCTAAGTTTGTAACCTGCTCTTCAAGACCATCTATATGATTAGCAATGACAACTTCGTCGCGTTGGTTAGAGTGTGAAACGAAATGGTCATTTATATTATTCAATGGTAAGTCAATTTGTGGATTCGATTTCTGTTTGCCAAGCCCGAATTCTTTTATTCCCTGCCAAAGTGATTTAGAGTCTTGTCTATTGTTTGTCATAAACGAATTCAAATACCTAATCTTTGAGTTCCATAATTCCTGTTTAACCCTATTTCTAAGGCTCCTATACTCTATCAAACTGTCCAAGTCAAATGTCTTTTTAAATTTTCTATGTGCTTTGTCTCTATGTCCCATCATCTTAAGTATGTCATCAGTCATCTATGGTACTCGTCGTTTTCTATTAATCCTCCTTGTCACATAAAGTGCATGTTTGTCATACAAAGTCAAAGTCCAATTCTCGAAAGTCTTGACCATGTCATCAACTGAGGGTAATGCTTCAATTTGATGCCATGGAGTCTGAGCCACATCAGTCAGGAAGGTGGCTTCATCAAAGTTTTTGAAGTCTCTATAAGTGATAATTTTCTGTTCTGGATTGGGTATCTTATGGGAAGTACACAGTAGATCAAATCATGTCTAGAAATAGCTGGGACTGAGATTTAGCCTGCTTGAACAACCTCATTGGGATCACTAACAATGAGAATGTCAATGAGTGTGTCTGATTCATTAGTATGATGAGTTGGATCAAGGGGTAAAATAGTCATGTTTAGGCATTGGAAAATTGTAGTCAGTTGAAAGTAGTCAAAGTTATGATTTGTCATGTTCAAGTCGGTGTTCATATCCCCCATAACTAGTATACGGTTATAACAAGGCATAAGAGAAAGCAAGGCATTTTCGAAATCTGTGAAATGACCTATTTTTGGTGGGCGATAACAGATACCAACGAGTAATTTATCATTACTAGATAAGGATAATTCAAGTAGCATAAACTCTGGTCTGGAACAATACTCTTGTTTAGATGTGATTAAAACTTTTGTTTTGATACCATCTTTCACATAAATTGCTACACCCCCACAAGCTATCATTCCGGAAAAGATTATATCCAGGCAATGCAATAAAATTTGATGAAATACTAGGCTTCAAAAATGATTAGTAGATGCTATTTATGGTAACTAACGCTTTTTTTTGCAACTTTTCCCCCCCTCCCCCACCCCCCGCACCCATCCTACCTTCCCCGCTCCTGCCGCCCCTCTCCTGCCCCCTTCACCGCTCCCTTAGAAGAACCTCTCTCTCTCTCTCTCTCTCTCTCTCTCTCCTCTCTCTCTCTCTCTCTCTCTCTCTCTCTCTCTCTCTCTCTCTCTCTCTCTCTCTCTAGAAGAAGAGGAAGAAGAAGGAGAAGAAGAAGGAGAAGAAGAAGAAGAAGGAGAAGAAGAAGAAGGAGAAGAGGAAGAAGAAGGAGCGGAAGATGATAACGATGATACTCTCTCTCTCTCTCTTGTCATGCTCTAGTTAATATAGTCATGGCTAATTACATTCAGTCATGCTCAATTACATTTAGTCATGGTCTATTTGATGATTAATAGTAGAGAGAGAGATATGTGAGAGAGAGAGAGAGGCAATCTACTGACAGATTCAAGTGAAACGAACTTAAGTGAATTTAAGTGAAATGAATATCTTACTCTCAGATTTAACTGAAACATGTTCTTGACAACGGGTTGTACACACAACGAACGTTATATTTTTAATGTTTCCTCAATCATAACTAATGCATAGAATGAAGTTGTATATCCAAATACACATGTATCTTTAAACTCTCTAGAGAGCGAACTATGATCTTTTACATTTTTTATTGGCAATGTCATATAAGCATTTCCAGAGATCATTAGAATTATTAACAATAGCTAATGATTCATCATTATTTGAACAACCATAATGGAAATGACCGGTTTCTAATATATCCAGTAATTCAAAAATTTCAGATAGAATTGGAAAGTGAAGATTTTCTGTTTTTGTTAATGCAAGATCACTCACCTCATCACCCGTGAAAATTTAATATTCTTTGCAATTAGATCAAATTCATTGAATGAAATTGTCATCAAGAGACGAGATAGTTTCTTAAACTTTGAAAAGCTATAACAATCAACCATATTTTTCTGTTGAGTGTATGTACAGGTAAAACGTGATAAGAAACTACTTGTATCTGCACACTATACTACACACTTATAGCATTGAGCTTCAATGCATGTGAGATCTTTACAGCTCAACTAACAAAGCAATACTAAAGGATTAAACCTAGACATTGCAGGTACAATGGAAAATGAAAACAATTGAGTATACACTAGAAATTTATCTACACAATTCACTACAATTGTTCATCACTTCCTCTTCAATTTTCATTAGTTTACTAACAGACAGTTTATGGGGTCTGTAATAGCATAGATAATCATTTATATCGTTCAAATTCTCTGTGTTTAAGAAAATGTCTTTTAGTTGTTTCACCAAATGATGATTTTTATGAGTTGAATGTTTAATTGCAATTCCACAGGCATCATACCAATCAATACACTGTTCTAACCTCATTTCCAATTCACTATCAGCTTGCATCCACTTGCACGGGTCCATGATGAGCAAATGAAGAAACTATACATATGTCGGTACTAATGTAGAGAAATTAAACGGTTCCTGTGCCTTCCCTCCAATGCAACATACACGAGCAGTATGATATTTCAATGCTTGCATACAATAAACACATTGAATTTCTTGTCCGTTATAGAAAAAGCCATATCTTGCAGTTTTTCTTTTCTGTATTTGAATAGAATTGACATTTTTTCATGCTAAGCATTCTATTGTTTTCGCACATGAAATTTGGAGATGAGTCCATATTTTTCATCATCAAACTATTGAAATGAAGCACCGCGAAGAGGGCACAGCGGCCCTGTGGATTGCGATGATGAATTTCACAGGCATTATAACACCAAGAACTTGTAAAGTAGTTAAAATTTGGTTTCTCAATTTCATCCGGTAAACAACATACGTTTTTGTGTAACCTTCTAAGAAACTTAGCTTTCTCTGTACCTTTTGTGTAGATTTTATCATATCCTTCAAGATAAGATATCAATAATTTGTCTGTATAAATAAAATGACCATCTTCCCAGCGTATTTTGTGATAATTGTTCTCTGCCCATGTTACTTGCTTACACAATTTAGCATTCAATTCCGACTTTGCAAATGGCGACTTGAAATGTAACACAACAAAGCTATTTACCTGATCTACGATTCCGATTTCTTTCACGATAATTTGATTAGAATTTCCCTTGAACCAATGCATGTCGACTGTTGCAAATTTTTTACAGGAGAGTGTTTCTTCCTCCTCTTGTGCTGTTTTGTCCTCCTCCTTTGTCCTCCTTTGTCCTCCTTCTCCTCCTCCTCCTCCTCCTTCTCCTCCTCCTCCTCCTCCTCCTCCTCCTCCTCCATTCTCCTCCTGTGGTTTAGGTGTACTACATCTTGAGTGATAGTAGAAGAAGTCTTGTTCGGTGTTAAGATCACACTGTGTGTCAATAGATTGTGTTTTCTTCTCAGAATTAGAAGACATTATAGGTGTAACACATCTTGAGTCATAGTAGATGCTGTCTTCCTCCTCCTCCTCCTTATCAAGATCACACTGTATCCCGATAGAGCGTGTTTTCTTCTCAGAATTAAAAGACATTCTAGATGTTAACCGATCGAAGCTAAAACCTCAAATGAGTGAAATTTGAAAAATGCAATACTTATATAGCTTGTGCTCTATCGAGAAATTACTGAACTTCCTTCACCATGGAAGTAAGAGGAGTGTACTCCATGATACAATCACTGATTAAAATGCAATAAGCGGAAGTATTTGGAGGTACAGCTTCCTTAAATTCCATATCTATTCTAATATCTGTGGAGGATTTCAAATGAGAAGATTGATGTGAACAGTCAATTACAATCAGGGGTGTTTTAGTACAAAATGTGTCAAAATCAATCTCTGTTCCAAGCTCAGTATTGATACTATGGTTATAGTACACCGAGGGAAAATCCAAAAACATACGGTACATCAATTCTTGTTTACCAAGGAGGTTTTCATAAGGAAAATAGTCAGAGTTCAAGTAGACCTTTGCATTTTGAAGATTACAACTATCAAATTCCGAGATTGATTTATTAATTTTATTCTTACGATCTGTTTGAAACGCTAAAACAACATACTTTGGTGTGTCGAGATGGGATGCAGTTTTTACTGCCCAAGAATGAACAGTGCTATTTTGTAAATTTGGTAATTCTGAAATCTCCCAATGACGAAAGCTCAGCTTCAGCGGTGTATCAGCATCGAGCAATCTCAAAAATTTCAACCTCACATGATCTTCTAAAGTAATATAGGGAATTCTCCATTGAAGCTTCGTTATTTTTATATTAACGTTTGTTGCTTCTGTAGACTTGATGCAATTGAGATCTGTTGGTGATCTTAATAATACAAGTTCTTGTTTCAAGTTTAAAATTATTCTTTGAAAGTCTTCAAAAAATGGTAAAACTAATTTAAGAGGTACACAGAATGTAAACTTATTATCTTTCAGTGTATATCCTGCTCTGTCAAACCCGGCCAAGTGATATGTGTTCTTATCAAACATATTTTTCACTAGTATAGCTTTAATTGTTGATGTTAATCCAATTAGTCTTGATTTAGAAATTTGTTGTCCAGCCAATTCATATCGAATTTCATCAAAGAGATTTCCAATAAGGTTACTGGATAATATATACTTAGCTTCTATCGGAGCATCCCCAGCCTTTGCAGCTGGTTTTGTACACTTCACCTCCCTCTCAATAAATATGAATGATTTGCATGGAAGGCTGTACTGATCCATAGAAGCCACATGGATGCGAGCTTCATCTGAGGGTTTAATTTCTTGACCGAATATACTGTATGAGTATGGAACTGAAATTTAGTAATATCATTATAGAACTCGAGTTGAGATTCAACATCGAGAATTTCACTAATTGCTGCGCCGTACATGACGCCAATCTACTATAAATCCCAACTTTTCCAATATTCTCACGCTTTTTGCTGATATAGCACATAGCTTTTTAGGTGTTGACTCTATCACGTTCGAGTCTCTAATGAGCTTCTGTGAGCAAATGCTAGTGCAAGGTTTGAAAACAAGGAATCCCATTTCAAGTTCTTTGTTTTCCACGAATGTGAAGTCTATTTGTAATTATATCTCCTCGGAAATCAATAAACGATCCTTCTTGATCGGTTACCTTTACATTAATGCTTTGAATTCTATGTGTGTTTAAAGGCTTATAGATTATCGGATCAGGCGTTTCATTTATCAAATACCCGCTAGGTACTCTAGGTGAGAACTCGTATATAATATGTTTCTGTTTGCCATCGGAGTAACTCCCACAGGCTATATTGCACTCAACTACAATAGAGTCAATATTTGTTATGCTAACTAAATGCTGAGAATAATATCATTTATTTGGTTGTAATATAACATTATCAAAACCAAGCATTTTTCCTATTGAAGTAGATGATGTAAAGTCAATAGGCTTATCAGAACGAATTTCGAGCTTCATAGTATTCGTGTTAGCTCTTATATTAAGTTTCTTTTTGTCACTATTCAATTTACTCTTTAAAGCTAATACAATGTCATCAACTTCATATGCTCCCGTATCAAGATCAATTAATTTATCACCATATTTGAAGGTAGAATTTTTACCTCTTATAACATTTGCAATGCTATTGTAAGTACAGAAATTAATCAATCCAATTTCCCATTCTCCATTTTTATCCAAATCGAGAATTTCTTGTAAATGTTCATACAGATCACTTGATCTAGATCGTAATGTAATAACAACCATCTTATATGTTTTCGGTACAAATACTGGATTACAACTGGTTCGCAAAAAACAAGAGCATAAGGTGTCAACATATATTTGTATGTAATGGTTGCATGTGCTCAACATTGTAAAACATATTTACACCTGTTTCTTTTTTCCAATATTTATTCAATTCATAAGGTGGTTGTAAATTACCAAGTGGATCAAAATAGTAAACATTTGATCCTCGTTTCTTATAACCAACCCAGTGTGTACCATGTCCGGATTGAGTGTCTAAATTAACAAAACAATTCTCATTTTTTAGAATTTTATTAGGTAATGTATCTATCATGTATACACCTCGTAGGGGAATTTGTAATAATTTACACCATTTTATTAGATCGTGATTGGACAATTCACCATCGATATTCATTTTTTCACCTTCTTTGTCTTTCTACGTTTTTTAACTCCTTTTTTCTTTGGGAATAAACTTACACCATATGGTGAGGAGGAGGAGGATGTGGGCTTGGGCCCAATCAAAATACGACCACCACTCGAGATTGGAGGGTACGGTTTCAAATAGTAACCTCTACCTGCAATATGCTGTTTCAACTGAGCAATAGCTTTTTTCCTTATCGAGCTGCTATGAGTTTCCCAACACTTGTGCTCTTCTTCTTCTTCTTTCTCAATCCACCGCCAAACGCTGCTTTAGCTTTCATCACGTTTCTTACAAGATAACTAAGTGCTCTTTCAGTTAGAGATGATTTTGGATTCTTGAATATTTCCCATGCTGTGTTTGCAAGAGCGCTGTCTGCAATCGCTCGCGACTTATTATCACTATTTTGAGTGTATGCTATATCATGTACCTTACAGGCTCTATCTAATGAATTTATACCTTGATCCCCTCTCTTTAACCTTGCATTAACCTTCGTGCCAGGCCCACACCACTGGTAGCCGGAGAAATGGCTTTCAGGTGATACGTTTATTAATTTATTTATAATAGTTGATGTAATGTCCCCCGCAGTACCCGCTATACCTTTGACAATTTTGCTAGCCGAACTTAAGATTCCTCTCCCTCGTTTTCTAGAAGATAACTTTCTTCTACATACCATTTTTCATTACCTTTCAACTCAATAGTTGAACATCGACTGAGGTTAATTAATCAAACACTTAACCTCAATCGAGAGACAAAGAAATTGTCTCACTATGTGCTTTATATATTACTTCAAAGTTGGTATGTTTTAATCAATAGGGAATACAATTTTCTATCATCATGATGTGTCTTATTAACACACTTGTTAAGTATGTTGTAAGTTTTGTAGAAATTGCAAAGAATTGAACGTTCATCAATCATAAATCTATACCAGTCTTAGACTAACATCGAGAGAAGCATCTGATGAATTGACACATGATTTGATATAAGATAATGTATGATTTCTTACTAGCAGTGATTCCTGCATCAATTGAGGTGTTTCCAAATCCCTAATCTTATTTCGTACATTTTGTATAGATTCCAATCTCTCTTACTATCATTTTGCATTGAATCAATTTTTTCAAAGCAATATGGAAAAGTAATAGCATATTCACAACAACATATTATAAAGAGAAGAACAAATAAAACTCTCCATACGATTATCTTCATTGCACAACTTCTCCATTCAAGTGTTGTAAGCATACTGATAAAAATAGATTGCAATATCTATAGTGAGTGAATAGTGCAAACAGATGGAGGAGAATCTCACAACAAGGTCAAGACTGACATGTGGTGCATGCGCGTGCGCGCACAGCAGCAACTATAAAATAGCTTCTCTTGTGAGCGAACACTCATTGACTGTACAAGAGCATTACTATTCTACATTCATTGAGTGTTCAGTTACAAGAGGATCTATTCTTGCGTGAACAGTGTACTATTCTACATCTTCTTCTTCTTTGACACAACAAACAGGTGAGAATTAAAAACAATTTTTTTTTAAAAACAATATTACAATTTATTATCAAACACTACAATATTTACATTATATACTACTTGTGAAGCATATAACCGCTACATGCTATGAGAATAAGATTGTTACATTTTAACAATCTTAATGTCACTCCATGTAGCGGTTATATGCTTCACTACTATTCCCAAATTTTTACACTTAGAATTAAATTTAACAGCTTTACAGGGCGAAATTATGGAAGAAAATCTCTGAGGCAGGTATACCTCAGAGATTTTCTTTGTAGAAGCGATATTAATTTTCAATATAATTCGTCTGCCATGATGGTTCGTTTCCTCTCGCACGGAGATGATAGTATGTGGAACATCCTCCACCAGCTCGCGGAGAGGCATCCACGGTTTTGGTGATGGCTTATTGATGAGTGCGATAAAGTCATCATCATCTCATCATCATCATCCCGCGCGGCTGCCTCCTCTAGTAGCGGAGCCATGGAGGTGTTCTCACACATACGTTTCTGTTAAATGAAAATCTATGATTAGTAACTTTATTATAATTTGTTTCAGATTATATACTACTTGTGATCAACAGATTATTGTCATAATCTCAACTTGATATCATCAGATTGACAAGACATTCTCTACATCAGATTATCAACTACTTGTGATCAACAGATTATTGTCATAATCTCAACTTGATATCATCAGATTGACAAGACATTCTCTACATCAGATTATCAACTACTTGTGATCAACAGATTATTGTCATAATCTCAACTTGATATCATCAGATTGACAAGACATTCTCTACACAAAGTGAGTAATATCAGTTATTGAAATAATATTTCTTGCAGAATCCAATAGTGATGCATACATCAAATTAATAAGCAAACTCTTCCATTGCAACAAATAACTATAAACTGAATCAGTAATTTTCTTAACACATCACTTCAATATTATAGCAAAAAATGCATGATTAGTACAAATAATATGTAAGCATCATAATAATGAAATCAAAATATTCGTCTTATTCAATTTTTTGTCTGAACTCTAATCAACTAGTAAGGTTGATCAGTTCAATATCGAAAAGTATTCATGAATTCAAAATATACACATCTTAACTGAACTCTAATCATTTAATATCACAATATAACTATCAACTAAATCAGTAATTTTCTTAACACATCACTTCAATATTATAGCAAAAAATGCATGATTAGTGCAAATAATATGTAAGCATCATAATAATGGAATCAAAATATTCATCTTATTCAATTTTTTGACTGAACTCTAATCAACTAGTAAGCTTGATCAGTTCAATTTCAAAAAGTATCCTGAATTCAAAATATACACATCTTAACTGAACTCTAATCATTTAATATCACATTGTGCATGCATGTAATACAAAGACATCTATTGAAAATTAGTTTTTTTCTCACTAAAGTATTTATTAGATAGTAGCATGCATTCAACCTAATCACTTCAAATAATTATATTTCTTGATTTCATAAAACAATTTATGCTCAATTCAAATGAATATATCAATGTAAT
>NC_052519.1:1831600-1904771 GCF_014356525.2 Nilaparvata lugens
CTCAAATGAGTAAAATTTGAAAAATGCAATACTTATATAGCTTGTGCTCTATCGAGAAATTACTGAACTTCCTTCACCATGGAAGTAAGAGGAGTGTACTCCATGATACGATCACTGATTAAAATGCAATAAGCGGAAGTATTTGGAGGTACAGCTTCCTTAAATTCCATATCTATTCTAATATCTGTGGAGGATTTCAAATGAGAAGATTGATGTGAACAGTCAATTACAATCAGGGGTGTTTTAGTACAAAATGTGTCAAAATCAATCTCTGTTCCAAGCTCAGTATTGATACTATGGTTATAGTACGCCGAGGGAAAATCCAAAAACATACGGTACATCAATTCTTGTTTACCAAGGAGGTTTTCATAAGGAAAATAGTCAGAGTTCAAGTAGACCTTTGCATTTTGAAGATTACAACTATCAAATTCCGAGATTGATTTATTAATTTTATTCTTACGATCTGTTTGAAACGCTAAAACAACATACTTTGGTGTGTCGAGATGGGATGCAGTTTTTACTGCCCAAGAATGAACAGTGCTATTTTGTAAATTTGGTAATTCTGAAATCTCCCAATGACGAAAGCTCAGCTTCAGCGGTGTATCAGCATCGAGCAATCTCAAAAATTTCAACCTCACATGATCTTCTAAAGTAATATAGGGAATTCTCCATTGAAGCTTCGTTATTTTTATATTAACGTTTGTTGCTTCTGTAGACTCGATGCAATTGAGATCTGTTGGCGATCTTAATAATACAAGTTCTTGTTTCAAGTTTAAAATTATTCTTTGAAAGTCTTCAAAAAATGGTAAAACTAATTTAAGAGGTACACAGAATGTAAACTTATTATCTTTCAGTGTATATCCTGCTCTGTCAAACCCGGCCAAGTGATATGTGTTCTTATCAAACATATTTTTCACTAGTATAGCTTTAATTGTTGATGTTAATCCAATTAGTCTTGATTTAGAAATTTGTTGTCCAGCCAATTCATATCGAATTTCATCAAAGAGATTTCCAATGAGGTTACTGGATAATATATACTTAGCTTCTATCGGAGCATCCCCAGCCTTCGCAGCTGGTTTTGTACACTTCACCTCCCCCTCAATAAATATAAATGATTTGCATGGAAGGCTGTACTGATCCATAGAAGCCACATGGATGCGAGCTTCATCTGAGGGTTTAATTTCTTGACCCGAATATACTGTATGAGTATGGAACTGAAATTTAGTAATATCATTATAGAACTCGAGTTGAGATTCAACATCGAGAATTTCACTAATTGCTGCGCCGTACATGACGCCAATCTACTATAAATCCCAACTTTTCCAATATTCTCGCGCTTTTCGCTGATATAGCACGTAGCTTTTTAGGTGTTGACTCTATCACGTTCGAGTCTCTAATGAGCTTCTGTGAGCAAATGCTAGTGCGAGGTTTGAAAACGAGGAATCCCATTTCAAGTTCTTTGTTTTTCACGAATGTGAAGTCTAATTGTAATTATATCTCCTCGGAAATCAATAAACGATCCTTCTTGATCGGTTACCTTTACATTAATGCTTTGAATTCTATGTGTGTTTAAAGGCATATAGATTATCGGATTAGGCGTTTCATTTATCAAATACCCGCTAGGTACTCTAGGTGAGAACTCGTATATAATATGTTTCTGTTTGCCATCGGAGTAACTCCCACAGGCTATATTGCACTCAACTACAATAGAGTCAATATTTGTTATGCTAACTAAATGCTGAGAATAATACCATTTATTCGGTTGTAATATAACATTATCAAAACCAAGCATTTTTCCTATTGAAGTAGATGATGTAAAGTCAATAGGCTTATCAGAACGAATTTCGAGCTTCATAGTATTCGTGTTAGCTCTTATATTAAGTTTCTTTTCGTCACTATTCAATTTACTCTTTAAAGCTAATATAATGTCATCAACTTCATATGCACCCGTATCAAGATCAATTAATTTATCACCATATTTGAAGGTAGAATTTTTACCTTTTATAACATTTGCAATGCTATTGTAAGTACAGAAATTAATCAATCCAATTTCCCATTCTTTATTTTTATCCAAATCGAGAATTTCTTGTAAATGTTCATAGAGATCACTTGATCTAGATCGTAATGTAATAACAACCATCTTATATGTTTTCGGTACAAATACTGGATTACAACTGGTTCGCAAAAAACAAGAGCATAAGGTGTCCACATATATTTGTATGTAATGGTTGCATGTGCTCAACATTGTAAAAAATATTTACACCTGTTTCTTTTTTCCAATATTTATTCAATTCATAAGGTGGTTGTAAATT
Organism: Nilaparvata lugens; assembly: GCF_014356525.2. Taxonomy (NCBI): domain Eukaryota; kingdom Metazoa; phylum Arthropoda; class Insecta; order Hemiptera; family Delphacidae; genus Nilaparvata; species Nilaparvata lugens. The sequence continues at coordinate 1,833,913 of NC_052519.1, forward strand.
ACCAATTGGATCAAAATAGTAAACATTTGATCCTCGTTTCTTATAACCAACCCAGTGTGTACCATGTCCGGATTGAGTGTCTAAATTAACAATACAATTCTCATTTTTTAGAATTTTATTAGGTAATGTATCTATCATGTATACACCTCGTAGGGGAATTTGTAATAATTTACACCATTTTATTAGATCGTGATTGGACAATTCACCATCGATATTCATTTTTTCACCTTCTTTGTCTTTCTACGTTTTTTAACTCCTTTTTTCTTTGGGAATAAACTTACACCATATGGTGAGGAGGAGGAGGATGTGGGGTTGGGCCAATCAAAATACGACCACCACTCGAGATTGGAGGGTACGGTTTCAAATAGTAACCTCTACCTGCAATATGCTGTTTCAACTGAGCAATAGCTTTTTTCCTTATCGAGCTGCTATGAGTTTTCCCAACACTTGTGCTCTTCTTCTTCTTCTTCTTTCTCAATCCACCGCCAAACGCTGCTTTAGCTTTCATCACGTTTGTTACAAGATAACTAAGTGCTCTTTCACTTAGAGATGATTTTGGATTCTTGAATATTTCCCATGCTGTGTTTGCAAGAGCTCTGTCTGCAATCGCTCGCGACTTATTATCACTATTTTGAGTGTATGCTATATCATGTACCTTACAGGCTCTATCTAATGAATTTATACCTTGATCCCCTCTCTTTAACCTTTCATTAACCTTCGTGCCAGGGCCACACCACTGATATCCGGGGAAATGGGTTTCAGGTGATGCGTTTATTAATTTATTTATAATAGTTGATGTAATGTCCCCCGCAGTACCCGCTATACCTTTGACAATTTTGCTAGCCGAACTCAAGATTCCTCTCCCTCGTTTTCTAGAAGATAACTTTCTTCTACATACCATTTTTCATTACCTTTCAACTCAATAGTTGAACATCGACTGAGGTTAATTAATCAAACACTTAACCTCAATCGAGAGACAAAGAAATTGTCTCACTATGTGCTTTATATATTACTACAAAGTTGGTATGTTTTAATCAATAGGGAATACAATTTTCTATCATCATGATGTGTCTTATTAACACACTTGTTAAGTATGTTGTAAGTTTTGTAGAAATTGCAAAGAATTGAACGTTCATCAATCATAAATCTATACCAATGTCTTAGACTAACATCGAGAGAAGCATCTGATGAATTGACACATGATTTGATATAAGATAATGTATGATTTCTTACTAGCAGTGATTCCTGCATCAATTGAGGTGTTTCCAAATCCCTAATCTTATTTCGTACATTTTGTATAGATTCCAATATTCTCTTACTATCATTTTGCATTGAATCATATTTTTTCAAAGCAATATGGAAAAGTAATAGCATATTCACACAACATATTATAAAGAGAAGAACAAATAAAACTCTCCATACGATTATCTTCATTGCACAACTTCTCCATTCAAGTGTTGTAAGCATACTGATAAAAATAGATTGCAATATCTATAGTGAGTGTATAGCGCAAACAGATGGAGGAGAATCTCGCAACAAGGTCAAGACTGACATGTGGTGCATGCGCGTGCGCGCGCAGCAGCAACTATAAAATAGCTTCTCTTGTGAGCGAACACTCATTGACTGTACAAGAGCATTACTATTCTACATTCATTGAGTGTTCAGTTACAAGAGGATCTATTCTTGCGTGAACAGTGTACTATTCTACATCTTCTTCTTTGACACAACAAACAGGTGAGAATTAAAAACAATTTTTTTTTAAAAACAATATTACAATTTATTATCAAACACTACAATATTTACATTATATACTACTTGTGAAGCATATCACCGCAACATGCTATGAGAATAAGATTGTTACATTTTAACAATCTTAATGTCACTCCATGTAGCGGTTATATGCTTCACTACTATTCCTAAATTTTTACACTTAGAATTAAATTTAACAACTTTACAGGGCGAAATTATGGAAGAAAATCTCTGAGGCAGGTATACCTCAGAGATTTTCTTTGTAGAAGCGATATTAATTTTCAATATAATTCGTCTGCCATGATGGTTCGTTTCCTCTCGCACGGAGATGATAGTATGTGGAACATCCTCCGCCAGCTCGCGGAGAGGCATCCACGGTTTTGGTGATGGCTTATTGATGAGTGCGATGAAGTCATCATCATCATCATCCCGCGCGGCTGCCTCCTCTAGTAGCGGAGCCATGGAGGTGTTCTCACACATACGTTTCTGTTAAATGAAAATCTATGATTAGTAACTTTATTATAATTTGTTTCAGATTATCAACTACTTGTGATCAACAGATTATTGTCATAATCTCAACTTGATATCATCAGATTGACAAGACATTCTCTACACAAAGTGAGTAATATCAGTTATTGAAATAATATTTCTTGCAGAATCCAATAGTGATGCATACATCAAATTAATAAGCAAACTCTTTCATTGCAACAAATAACTATCAACTGAATCAGTAATTTTCTTAACACATCACTTCAATATTATAGCAAAAAATGCATGATTAGTACAAATAATATGTAAGCATCATAATAATGAAATCAAAATATTCATCTTATTCAATTTTTGTCTGAACTCTAATCAACTAGTAAGGTTGATCAGTTCAATTTCAAAAAGTAATCATTATAATATTCATGAATTCAAAATATACACATCTTAACTGAACTCTAATCATTTAATATCACAATATAACTATCAACTAAATCAGTAATTTTCTTAACACATCACTTCAATATTATAGCAAAAAATGCATGATTAGTGCAAATAATATGTAAGCATCATAATAATGAAATCAAAATATTCATCTTATTCAATTTTTTGACTGAACTCTAATCAACTAGTAAGGTTGATCAGTTCAATTTCAAAAAGTATTCATTATAATATACACATCTTAACTGAACTCTAATCATTTAATATCACATTGTGCATGCATGTAATACAAAGACATCTATTGGAAATTAGTTTTTTTCTCACTAAAGTATTTATTAGATAGTAGCATGCATTCAACCTAATCACTTCAAATAATTATATTTCTTGATTTCATAAAACAATTTATGCTCAATTCAAATGAATATATCAATGTAATCATCATATTCATGAACTCGAATATACATCTTAACTGAACTCTAAAGTTGAATTAAGTTCCTATATTCGTTATCAAGAAATTGTCTTTCAAATCAGATTCATCAATAACTCCAATGTGAGTACATGTAATGTGAACAGATCTATTGGAAATTAGTTTTTCTCAGTAAAGTAAGAAATTTATCAGATACTAGCAAGCTTTTTAGTAGCAAGCTTTTCAACAAATTAATGACAACATATAAAGATTTAAAATTATCTGTTCACATTACATGTTAATAATATTTGAAATAACTAACCTTTGAGGGTACAAAGTTGGTTTCCTCCTCATCCTCCTCCAGAAATTGCAGCTTTCTCTTCCCCTGCTGCTTGTTGGTGGAAATCGTTGTTAGTGGTACACGCTTCGGTGCCCATCCCAGATGAGATGGTGGTGTGTCTGGTATAATGTATTCCTCACTGCTCATCCCTCTCTCCACGAAGACCCCACGTCTCTTCAGCGGTGACTCCTCGGAGTCGGATGCAGCAGCGGCAGCAGCAGGGGGAGCAGCACTGCTATTGGTAGAAGGAATCTTCTTCTTCCGCGCAGCTTGCGCTGCCCAGTAAGATGGGAATGAAGTCTCTTGTTGAGGAGGTGTATCCGGAAGGATGTAGTCCTGACGTGTGGATGATGAGTCCATGATGATAACGAGGATATGTGTGTAACAGGAACGTGACTAGTGCTCGAATGAAGCTGGCAAATCCAATAACCGCTGCTTATATACTCATTCGTTTCTCTCTCTCTGTTTTAGGATGAGTGAGAGATAGTGCATTTTCCCGCTTGTCACATCCTTGACATACAAATGCATTCTTACACGTACAGCAAGGTGCATTCAGAGAAAAAATATCAAATTCTCACAATGCACTCGAATTCTCACTTCCAGATATCTCGAATAACAATATTTCGAATGTGAGAGCAATGTAATCTCCTCATTAATTTTCATAATTAACATCACATGTTGACTTGCTAAATTTCTTCTCAATATTATTGTGATTTTCATTATGTTCGTTGATTTCACAGAGTTCGAGACTGCATAATCACTCCAGTCTTCGAGGAGGAAAGACGTATGAAGAACTAGTCTGAGAGTTGGAGTGTAAGCAGAGAGAGAGACAGTACAGCACATCATTCATTGCATGTAAGTATGATACAATTCTTTATTTTTCTAATCATGATTTTTCAGAACTTACTTCTTTCCTGATACTACTACAATGCACTTAGGAATCACTAATATCTCGATTCTGATTGGGAATTACTTCTACAACAGAGTGCATATTGTACAATATCCAGCTTGTTTTCCCACAGCATCTTCTTTTTCATCATTCGTCTTTTCTTTTCCATTATAGCTCATCTTTTTATATATACAAAACGGAACATGTATCACTTTTTCATAAGGATTTTCAATAATATATTTGCAATATACACATTGCAGATATGATTTCTCATGTAAAAAGTATCCATTTATTGCAAAATAGTCTGCTCTATTAATAAATACCGAGAGCTTGAATGGTTCTGGACGATGGAAAGTTAAAACTCGTTCTTCATATTGTCGTAGAATATTATTATCGAAATTCTCCTCTTCACATGAAATATTATCTTCTTTGCGCCATCCACAATTTGGACTGCATCGCTCATGTTCCTTACTAGGATCGTCTGTTGCCAACCAATTTTCTAAATATACTGAACAAAACACACATTGAACAACGTCAGGTGCTCGCACAAATTTAAAACCCTGTTTAGCCATATTTTGAGGTGACAACAGACTCGATTCTAATTTCCAACGATTATCAAATGTTAATAACCTCAATCGTTCGTGCATGAAAATCTGATCCTGTGATAGCATTTTTTGCACTGTACTTGCAGCTTGTTAAATCACAACTGATTTTTAGATTAATGTTTACTTGTTTTTATATCTAATTCTGTGCCATAGTAATATATTCTTTGTTTGTTTTCAGTAACCCGCTAGTAGCAGAGATGGAGCATAGCAGAGAACACAGGGTTGGAGGCGTGAGTTCGCGAGCAATTCGCCATCGCATTTCCTTCGAAAACGTAGCACCTGACATTGAAAATGTGCTTCAAAACTCGAAAGCTCGTGTTTTCGAGATAATAAGAGAACATGCTGCACGTTTCGAAGGAAATGTTAAATGGTTTTTAGTATTAAATGTATTATTGTATAAGATGGTAGTTTTAGAATCAGAGGAATCCGAAGCTGTTTCATCTATTGTGAATCTTCATAGCTACTCGGCCATAGGCATGAATGTCTTGGAGAGTTATGACGAATTGAATGAACAATTTATGTTAGCAGTTAGGAAAATTTTAAGTTCATTCGATAACTTTGTTCGATTTGGGAGTGGGTGGGTGTTGAAGAAGATCGACTCGCTTGATGTAAATGTGATTAGATATAATCCAATATACACAAGCAGTTATATTCAAACACCCCAGTTCATCAACAATAAGAAATGTGTTATCAATGTCAAAAATCTTTCTGATAAAAAGTGTTTTCTGTGGAGTGTTCTAGCCTATTTTCACCAGAAACCAAATAACAGTCGCTTAACGGTGAAATATTTGAGCAAATTTGCTCACAGGCTGAACACTCGCGGAGTTAATTTCCCAACCACCGATCGCGACATAAAGAAATTTGAAATTCTCAATACAGACATCGCATTTCATGTTATCGCGTATGACAACAAAAAGTTTTTCCCCTATCGAACAAGCATATTCCGTACGCGTAAATACCAAATTAATCTTTTAATGTTGAAAGGCGATGCAGGAAAAACTCATTTTTGTTTAATTAACACCGCGAACGGGAAAAACGGATTGTCGCGTCTTCTCTCTCACCTTTCGAAAGCTAAAGCACCAGTAGATGTTTGTAATTTCTGTTTTCACAGATTTACAACAAACAAATCTAAAAATTGTGATGGGAAAGCAAATTTGATGAGACATCTAGAGCTTTGTTCAAAGTTCCAGTCTCAGAGAACTTCATACCCAAAACGAGGTGAGACAATCAAATTTAAAAAACTCGGTTCGACTTTGAAGAAAAAGTATACAATCTACGCGGATTTGGAAACATTTGTTGTGAATATGGATGGTAATGAATCTGCGGATGTACCTATCACCAGAAGTTACACCAAGAAAACGGCGCGTCATATTCCGTGCGGGTATTGTTTCATTGTAATTGATGTGAATGGAGATATCGCCTACAGCCCAGTACTCTATAGATCGAGTAATATCAATGAAAAGATCATGGAGAAATTTCTCAAGGAAATAATCGAACTGGGCGATTTATTGAGTGCGGATATAAAATGTGAAATTCCGATGGAGCATTTAAGTGATCGTCAGCAACGCGAATTTCAAAATGCTGATAAGTGCGGCCTTTGCGATGAAGTTTTTACCGAAACAGACACAAAGGTACGCCATCATGCACATGAAAATGGAAAGTTTTTGTGTGCTGCTCATGTGTCGTGTAATTTAAATACTCGAACTGACGATACAATTAGCTGTTACTTCCATAATTTTAGCGGATTTGACAGTCATTTTATTCTAAAAGCTCTCGGAAAATGTAAAAAAGAAATTTCCTGTATCGCCAATACATCAGAAAGATTTTTGACATTGACAGTGGGAAAAATCAAGTTTTTAGATTCATATAAATTTATGAATGAATCTTTAGAAGTATTAGTGCGCAACTTGGTAGATAGTACAGATATGGAATCGAAGTTCAAACGTCTGTTTTCAGTATTTAATGACCCCGATCTCGAACATAGGCAACTCTTGTTGAAAAAAGGAGTATATCCCTATTCGTACATATCTTGCCCTGAAAAATTCGCTGAGACTTCTCTCCCTCCGATAGAATGTTTTTATAATGATCTTAACGATACACCCCTCTCCCCCAAAGAATATGAGCATGCACAAAGAGTGTTCTCAACATTCAAGTTGAAATCTCTCGGCGAGTATCATGATTTCTATCTGTGCCTAGACGTCATGCTATTAGTTGAGGTTTTCGAAGAAATGAGGTCAACGCTTTTTAGGTCATATGGCCTCGATGTGACTCATTTTCTTTCGCTTGCTCATTACACTTGGAATTGTATGTTAAAGTTCACCCGGGTTGAACTCCAATTGATTAGCGATCCCGATATACATCTATTGTTTGAATCAGGAATGCGCGGTGGTGTTTCGTTTATTGGCAAGCGTTATTGCGAAGCCAATAACAAACACATCCCTGACACATACGATCCCACAAAACCAAGTAACTATTTGCTTTATATAGATTGTAATTCTTTGTATGCCCACTCTATGAATCAATTCTTACCTTATGGAAATTTCAAGTTCCTCTCAGAGGAAGAAATCCATGCTCTTGACTTTACAAATTTGGAGAGTGAATCAGAAACTGGTTATGTAATTGAATGTGATCTCAAGTACCCACAGGAGTTACATGATATGCATGCCAATTTCCCTCTCGCTCCACTTCATCAAATTCCTCCTAGCGAATTGTTCTCCGAGTACCAAACCAATGAGAACGGTCAAACTCTGACTAAAAAACTCATGAACACACTTTTTGATCGAGAGAGGTACATTGTTCATTACATGAATTTGAAACTGTACCTTCAACTCGGATTGCAATTAACAAAGGTACATCGCGTCATTAGCTTTTCCCAATCGCCTTGGTTGAAGAACTACATTGAGTTCAATACCTGTAATAGGCAAGCCGCGAAAAATAAATTTGAAGTCTCTTTTTTTAAACAGATGAGTAACTTATGCTTCGGAAAATCGATACAGGGAAATCGGCATCAATGTAATGTTCAAATTATCACAGACGCCAAGCGTCTAGATAAGTACATTTCAAATCCCCTATGTAAACGCTGGCAGATAATAAGTTCGGATGTGATTGCGGTTTTCTCGCGAAAGTTGGAACTAAAAATGAATAAGCCAATCTATTCAGGTTTCTGCATCCTGGATTTGAGTAAACTACACATGTATGATTTTTTCTATTGTAAATTGCAAAAAATCATACCATGGCAACGCATCCAGCTTTGTATGACTGATACAGATAGCTTCCTCTTATCGTTGGAGACACCCGACGTCTACCAACTGATAAGAGAAAATCTAGAATTGTTTGACACTTCAAATTACCCAGCTGAGCACGAATGCTTCTCCAATGAGAGGAATAAAGTTGTAGGGAAATTTAAGGATGAGGCAGCTTCATTTCCTTTAAAATCTTTTCTGGGATTACGGGCGAAATTATATTCATATCTTGTAAATAATGAGAAGGAGGAAACTGTAAATAAGTGTGTAGCAAAAGGTGTGAAGACACATGTGAAAAATAGAAAACTTAGTTTTGACTTGTATAAGAAATGTTTGATTGAACGATGCCAACATATAGAAAAATGTAATATGTTGAGATCCTTCAATCATAACATGCATCAAATTGAATGCGCAAAGGTTTGTTTAAGCCCGTTCGATGACAAGCGCTTTATTGCAGAGAACGGAATCGATACATTACCATTCGGTCACTACAAAATAGCAAACTGATGGCACAGATCAGTGTGTGTGTAACGAGGTAGTGACCAACACATCGAATTCTGTTTCAAGCGTGTCTTCACACAAAGAAGAAGAATGAGTAATATTAGAGCAAAATTAGCAGCAGAGCTTCACTCTGCTGCACGTGTAAATTACCCCACACGTAGATATGAGTTGAAGAATGAGAACGATTTATATCAATCAGATCTGATTGAGATGGGTAGCTTATCTAAATTCAATAAAGGATATCGTTATATTTTAGTTGTTATTAATTGTTTTACTAAGTACGCTTATTGTATACCTTTAAAGAATAAGACTGCACAAAGTGTTTATAATGCACTCGAACCCATTATTTGTAAGAATAAACATATGCGTTTTTTCCAGACAGATGGAGGGAAGGAGTATTTTAATAAGCATGTGAAAGATTTGTTAGATAAGTATAATATCAAGCATTATTCTGTTTTTACTGATAAGAAAGCTAGTATCGCTGAGAGATTTAATCGTACAATAAAATCAAAAATATATCGATCTTTAACTGAACGTGGGAGTAAAAACTGGGTTAATAACTTACAAAATATTGTAGATGATTATAACAATACAGTACACAGTAGCATTGGAATGCGACCTAAAGATGTAACTAAAAAACATCGTAAACGTGTTTTAGAATCACTAAACTCTGCATTTAATAGACGATTCAAATTAAAAGTGTTGAAACCAAAATATAAGCTAGGTGATATTGTGAGAATTTCTAAAAAGAAACAGATATTTGATAAAAAATATCTAATGAATTGGTCACCCGAATATTTCCGAATTGTGAGCATACATCCCACAAGACCTATCACTTACTCATTAGAAGATCTTAGTGGTGAGATAATACAGGGTAGGTTTTATCAAGAAGAAATTAAAAAAACACTTTTGAATGAATCTGAAAGAAATGTTTATTTGATAGAAAAAATATTGAGACGAGATAAGGATAAGTTGCTTGTGAAATGGATTGGATTTCCACAACCATCATTCATAAATCGAGAGAACTTATTAGAGTAAGATTGTAAATAATAATTAGAGTAAGATCACATGGTATAATTTTATCGAATCACATTTGTTGTAAATAATTAGAGTAAGATCATATATGATGTAAATAATGTACATTATAATTATCTATCCACATTTGTTGTAAATAATTAGAGTAAGATCATATGATGTAAATAATGTACATTATATAATTATCTATCCACATCTGTTGTGGATAATCATTGTAATATTCTTTACATTGTGTGTGTTTTTTAAATAAAAACAACTTGAATTGAATGTTCGCTCTTTCATTTCTCATTTTTGTCATAGAGAAGTGCTAGTAGCATGTGGCACAAGGTGACTAGATGTTGAATGGGTGAGTACATGTATGTGTGTCACCTAGAAACGCTTCATTAGCGAGTGAACCAGACACATGAAACAGTTCTGTTTGTATATCTCACTTTCTCAACATGAACAAACTCGACATTGTAAATTTCGATAAGTTAATTGCACAAGAGGAAAAGCCTGTATGGTGTAAGAATGGTACATTGATACCACATAACGCTAGAATTCTCATCGTAGGCCCATCTGCATGCGGTAAAACGAATTTATTGTTCAACTTGATTTTTTCCAAAAATGGATTGAGATTTAAACATATTTATTTAAATACTAAAAGTCAATATCAAGATAAGTACTTGTTTTTAAGAAAAGTCTTTTCAAAAATGAAAGGTATTGAATTTCATGTCAATGATATTCCCGAGAGAATTCCCCACCCGAATAAAATTCCACAATTTTCTCTTGTTATATTCGATGATTTACAACTTAGTCACACACCTCAAATAAGAGATTATTTTACTATGGGTAGACATCGTAATATTGATACAGCATATTTAATTCAAAGTTATGGTGCAACACAAAAACATTTCACCAGAGATAATGCAAATATGATTGTTATATTCAAAATTGATCAATTATCACTCAAATTAATACATAGAGACTATGTGGGTGAAGATATTTGCTTCAGAGATTTCAGTAAATTGTGTTCAAATGTGTGGAATTCTAAGAAGCATAGTTTTCTTACTATTATGACCGAATGTGTAGCTAATAGTGGAAAATATAGGCAGGGTCTGGATAACTTTATTGACATTCAGTAGAGAGTGAGTAGCAGTGAAAGAATGAGGATGTCTCGTAGAAGACAAAACGCTAGTGTTGCTCTAATCGATAAGATTAAGAAATTGAGGAAAGTTATTAGAGATAAACATAGAAGCATTGTACATTTTGAAAAGCAATCTGACGATTACAGAGAAAAACTTTTTAAACCGATTATCACACCTCTAGTTGAAATGGGGAAAACTAAATCTTCTCACCACTCTGATCAGAGTTTTATACCAAAAAAGGAGGAACAAGAAGAAGAAGAAGAAGAAGACGAAGAAAGTATGGAACTGGGAGAAAAACATGATGATGATATTAGTGAAACAATAGAAGTTGCATCACCATCAGCAGCTGAAAAAGATCTAAGCATGAACGAATCAAGTATATTTAATTCAACTAGGCTTGAGAGTGATACAAGCGCAAAATAAAGAAGATAAAGAATCAAGTGCTTGCACAATATTTGTATACATTTCATAGTGAAAAATTGGATAACTCGATTCCTTATGGAATTTCCTATGATTCTGACCGAAAATTATATTTTATGGGTGAGATGGTTGTTAGCTTTGATAACTACTTCTTTTATATTGATAACGAAAAATTCCGAATTACACATGGACTATTAGAACTGTTATTTGCCCAAAGACCAAATTCATATCTCTTTGATGAAAAAGATCTAAATAAATACAAGAAGATTTTATCAATAACAAAAGTTCATTTGGATAGACGAGGATATGTGAAACGTAACAGTGGTGTAAAGTCTCGCTTAATTCAAATGCTGTTTCCTGTTAAAAAAACAAGTAAGAGAGGTTCAGGGTTATTGAAATTTGCAAAAAATACTTCTAGCAATAGAATTTACCAATATTATGACAACTATGACGAATTGGTTCAGAGACTTCATTTATTAAAATCATCAAAACTTGCTGGGCACTCGGGTCATGATGTTGAGATTGCATCAATTATAGAGGAATTGCGTGAAGGTAAAATTATTGTTTAGTTGCAGAATGAGCGTGCACAGATTCGGAGGTAAAAGCGAGAGAGTCGCTGCGAAGAAAGACATTGTATGGAATGAACCAGATCTTACCAGTTTTAGTGAGAGAATAATACAGGCAATTAATCAACAGGGTGTTAGTGAATCTCTGCATTCGTATTTAGATTCACAATTATCTAATATAGTTAAGAATATTGGATTGAACAAGATCGAAAAGGAACACATCTTCAGTACATTACAACAGTTATCTGACAATATCGATAGGGGACTTAAAGAGAAATCTATCAATTTGGAGAATTCTCTTCATGATCTCAAATCAACAACAGAGATATTCAGATCGCACTTGAATACGATCAACGATAATAAAGTTGACAAGAATTATTTGGATGAGAAATTGAAAGTTATCTCAGACAAGATTAAAGATTTGCAAGTATTAGATAGAAATTATCTAAATACCAGATTGAAACAGCTTAGCACAGAACTTTTTACTAGAGTAAATGAAACTCATTCATTATCGGTTGATAAGGAATATTTGGATAAAACTGTGCAGGCATTGAATAACATTGTTATAACAAAACAAGAGTTTGAAGATCGATTATCTGCAATGACTAATACGATAAAGACAAATCTTATGGAGGGGATTGAACAATTTGTTTCAAAAAACGATTTGAATACATTGCTAACTACGTTTAGCGAAACTTATGTATTGAAAAATGATCTGAGTAGTGAAATGCAAGCATTTATTAAGAAAGATGAATTACAAGCTACACTCAAATCAATTCGTGAGGAAATAGCAACTTCAATTAAAAATACAGAGAATGATGAAGTGACGAGATTACAATGTTCAGCTGCATTCACCGATTATCTCACTTTATTTATACATCGAATAGCATACCAAATAGTACGGAATTATGCTAAAGTTAGTTTCCATATGAATTGGATTGAGGCGAAACAGCATAATTTGACAGAAGATCAAGTAGGTGATTTAATCACTGATAAAATGGGTCTCTCAATCTACGGCGATGTTCTAAAACCCTAAAGTTAGAATCATATCAATCTTTAACCGATTTTCACTATGCAAATTGCTTGGGAGAAATAGCTAGCTACATTCTATTTCAACGTGAGAGAGAGTGTTCACATGCATTTTTTCCAAGCTGAAACAAGATTTTGTGCGAAACGTGTTAATGCTCCAATTTGAGATGAATTAGAACAGAGATGCATTCGTCCTTGTGAACTCTGTGAAGTAAAATTGCAAAAACGTGACAATGCTCAAGTATTGAATTAGACCGGAACCGCATTCGTCCTTGTAAGCTATGTGAACTAAAATTGCAAAACGTGACAATGCTCAAGTATTGAATTAGACCAGAACCGCATTCGTCCTTGTAAGGTCTCTGAAGTGAAATTTTGAAACATGTTAATCATCAGCCAAGAGCAGAATTGGTGCGTAATGATAACGCCCAAGGTTGTCTCACGGTAAGCTTATCTATAAACGTTGCTACATAGTGCTGTGAGATGAGTGAAAACTACAACAAGAAATGACAAACTTTGATATGCCAATGTTTTTCAGTTTGATTGGTTCTTTGTTAAGAATGTAAGATTTGGTGAGAATGATTCAATTTATATCAATATAGATTCAGAAAAGAACTTTGAATTCACTATTATTCTTCCAAAGAATATTCAACTGTGCTTGACACATAAAGAGTTTTGAAAAGATGGGATTTGAATGTTACTGCTGGACATGTATTCTTGAAAGAATGATAAAATCTCATCCTAGTTGTCAAGTACATCTAGAATTTATGACAGTAAGAAGTTCGTTTCACTTAAATCTGGCAGTGTTCGTTGTGCGTACAACACACTGCTTCACATCGTTGTCAAGAACATGTTTCAGTTAAATCTGAGAGTAAGATATTCATTTCACTTAAATTCACTTAAGTTCGTTTCACTTAAATTTGTCAGTAGATTGCCTCTCTCTCTCTCACATATCTCTCTCTCTACTATTACTCATCAAATAGACCATGACTAAATGTAGTTGAGCATGACTGAATGTAATAAGCCATGACTATATTAACTAGAGCATGACAAGAGAGAGAGAGAGAGTATCATCGTTATCATCTTCCTCTCCTTCTTCTTCCTCTTCTTCTTCCTCTTCTCCTTCTTCTTCTCCTTCTTCTCCCTCTTCTTCTTCCTTCTTCTTCCTCTTCTTCTTCTCCTTCTTCTTCTTATCCTTCTTCTAGAGAGAGAGAGAGAGAGAGGTTCTTCTAAGGGAGCGGTGGAGGGGGCTGGAGAGGGGCAGCAGGAGCGGGGAAGGTAGGATGGGTGCGGGTGGTGGGGGGAGGGGGGGAAAATTCGCGAAAAAAAGCGTTAGTTACCGTAAATAGCATCTACTATGATTTGGAAATTCCAATTATATTGAAGTCCTGAAAACGGAAGATTGCTCTGAGTTCATCAATGTGGCAACTGAGGGATTGTACGTTAAGGTGAGCAGCCTTGAAAAGTTTTTTGAAAGAGTGGAGCTTATTTGCTAGAAACATACCTGCGTCATTATGACTATTATTGAAATAATCATACCTACTTGAGGGCGAGCGAGCTGACGTGTCAGTGAGAGGCATCATGGAAGCAGCAGACCAATCGTGAACCGACCTCAGAACGACACATGACGGGGGAAATGGGGATGAAACTGATAAAACTTAACCTAAATGGAAAAGTCTCTTGATTCGAGTGCATTCAGTATGCCTTGACAGTTCGGCTCCCTTCACTATTTAAAGCACTAGTTCAAAAATTCACTAAACACAATAAGATGTAGATGTGTGGAGTTTCGGTGATGAATAATCCTAATGGTGAATAAGATGAAGATTGAGGAAGAACTGGTAGTGGGAGATCTGGTCCAAGTGGAGATAGAGCGAGTAGGTATCCAGTAGTGGAAGAATCGGGTCCAAGTGGAGGTAGAGCGAGAAGGAATCCAGTAGTGGAAGATCGAGTCCAAGTGGAGACAGAGAGAGATAGAATCCAGTGGTGGAAAATCGAGTCCAAGTGGAGATAGAGAGAGATGAAATTCAGTAGTGGAAGATCGTGTTCATGGTGGAGATAGAACGAAATGGGATCCAGTAACAACTGAAAAAGAGAAGAAGAAGCCAGCAGAAAAACGAAAAATCTTTGAAGAAAGTTATCAATAGAGAAAAGATACATAATACAACTGATAATGAATAATATTCGCATAAAATTGAAGAGGAATAGTATGATTTAATGTGGGAAGGAATCGAATATTATATGGATAAATATATGGATATTATAATATAATATATGGATATTAGTAGAAGGTAATCAGATAGAAAGAGAAAAGGTAGAAAGATAAATAGATATAGAAAGAGAAATAAACATTTGAACATGCTGGATAGCAAGTGGAAAAATCACAGGGAAAATAATGATAATAATAGGGAAGAAAAGAAGAGAAAGAAGGAATGTGCACAAATTGCGAAGAACTCATGAAACTGAACTATAGAATAAGAAATAGAACATCACATTGTGATCTTGAATTAATCAAGGAGAGAAGAAAAAGAAGAAAAGAAAAGAAAGAGAAGAAGAAGAAGAAGAAGAAGAAGAGGAAGAAGAAGAAGAAGAAGAAGGAGGAGAAGAAGAAGAATAGAAAAGAATAATAATCATCATTGCAAACAACAATATCCAAGTAATCATTATATCATTATGATTATGATACAATCATTGTATCATTTAATCATTATAAATATAAGATCAAGAAGAGAAACGAGAAAGAAAAAATAAGAAGTAGAGGAGACGATTGAGAAAGTGCTAGATTAATTTAGATGAGTTTTAAATAGTATTAAACGGTGAAGTGTTAAAATATTATATAGTATTAGAAGTATAATTAACTATTGGGAGTTGCAATAATGATAAAAGTAGTAAATTGAGAACTGTAATAGTTTAGTGATGAATGTCTAAGATAACGTTGAATGAAACACAGCCCCTATATAAGCATATGAACAGACTACCCACCCCTCTGTTCTATCAATAATTCTTCACACATTAGCTCCTATTGTTCAAGCTGTGGCAACAGTAGAATATATCATTATATAGGAGATTATTATCTTTACCTATAGATTACATCCATATCTATAACGTATGTTAATCATCCAATTTATTTGAAATTCAGCATTTCAAAAATTATTAATTATGGAAATAATTTTGGTAAGGGATGTAATAATTATTAGTAAGAATAGAGATAATGATTCTCTAAGTACCCTCTGGAGTATAGTAGTTGATTCATTGAATGTAGTTTTGGGAATTAATATCAAGATAAATAATTAATCAGTATTAACAAATGTGGATCTTCTTAGTTTGAAATAATTGCCTCATATATAATCATAAATAGCAGTGGAAAGATTCATTTATAGAACAGAAAGCCAGCTCATGAAAAATGCCAAGGTATATCTACTGTGAAATGTATTAATACAAATTTCCTATTATTGTAGTGGAGGGCACCTCAGTCATCGAATCCTAAAATGGTTTAATTTACCTTTATTTTTTGAAGGTCGGTCATCCTCTCGACTGTGTGGACCCTCTTGGATCCTCCCTCGCCGATAGAGATCTTGATCCTCCCGTCTGATGACCAGACATTCCTATGCCCATGACGGTTGGCCGCAGCGTTGAGGATCTTGGGACGCTCCGCAGTCAGATCCTCGCGAATGGTGACGCCGGAACCCTTCAGCTTCCTCTTAGCATCGAAGATCATCTTCCTGGTCCGGTAGCTGCAGAGTCGTACTATGATGGGTCGGTCCTTGGGTTTAGCTTGCCCTTGTTGAGGTGGTTGACGCCTTCCAACGCGATGCGAGCGGTTGACATCCGCCAGAGTCACGGGCACGTTCAGCTTCTTGTTAAAGACATCAAGCGCCAGCAGGTCCATGTCTTCTTTGTCACTCTCCGGGATCCCAAAAATATGTATTGAATGTCGGCGCCCGTATTGCTTGAGGTCGTCGACCTTCAGGTGACAAGACACCTCTAGCTCACGAATTCTATCGTGCAGCTGTTTGTTCTCCTCCTTCAATGCCTGAAGTTCCTCAAAAATAGACTTCACTGCCATAGAAACAGCATGATGCACAGTTTCCTCAATTTGCTGTCAAATAATTCGGAGGGTCTCTTCAGACAGTGATCCAGAAATAGCTGGCCCTGGCTTCGGAGCATTGACCTCATTCCTCGGCGTGCCTTTGTTCGGTCGACCCATCGTGTACTGTTAGGTGGATTTACACTTTTACAGGCGAGAAGGTAGACTTTCTTGTATTAATTATAAGTTATTGATTGATAAATTAAAAAATCAATAAAATAAATTATAGAAGCTTTCTCTGCCAAGAGTTAAAGGTTTGCTGGTCTGAGAAGAAGAAGCACACTGCGTGTAGCATCAGAGATAAGAGAGGTATACTTCTCGAGAAAATTAGAGGTATTGAGGATACTAGAGGATATTCGTTCATCTCTGGTAGCATGAAACCATGCCTATTCCTGCCATGCACTCTCTAAGCATTCCCTCACCAACCACATTATACTCTGTGCAAAATTACTTCAGACTTGGGATGGACATGCACAGCAGAAAAAGCATACATCGGGAGGGATACAGAGGCGCGATATAGCCGTTTTGAAGCGGCCAGCATTCTCTAACTTCTAGTGACTGTTCATACGTGCTCATGCTACTCATGCGAAGTGTCTTGTCTGAAAGCAATCAGATGACTGACAAATTGGCAACTGCGCTTCTATTAATCACTGTAATTGGCTGATCTTCCTCAATTTCTCTGCGCCGCATATTCCTCCAAGTCAGAAGTAATTCTGTACTGACTATAGTTTGATAAACACTGTCAGCACTCAAACTTCGGTTTTGCAGGCAGCGCCTAATAGCCCAGTCAATAAAGGTTTTTTCGATCCAAAAATTAAATAAAAGCTGAATCTTCTACCATCGATAGAACCCTCCCAAAGGGTCATTCTCCCAAAAGTCCCAGGAAATCCGCATGGAGCTTTCCCCCCTAGCCCCCCTCAAAGTTGAAAAATGCAGGTGATCACGGAAAATCAATTATCGATGTACCCATTGATCGGAAACAGTTCTGTTATATGCCATTCGATTCGTTACATTATGGACTACAATATTAGTTCATTCATTTTTTCAATAAAATTAACAGTTTTCTTGATAAAATAATATATATGTAAAAATTTAAGAAGCTTGCAATTTGATTTTTTTGATTTCTTCGATTAACTTCAAAGCAAGTAGTTTTAAAGAAAAATGAGCCGAATAAATAATGTAGCCACTGTCATTGCAAATCTATTGATGTATATAGTTATGTATTTGCGATTCGATTTGACGCCGTGGAAGGGGAAACAGTCGACGCGGAACGGCGTGGCTGACTCTCTCAGCCATAGTAAACAGCAAACTGGAAATCAATTATCTCTTTAACCATTAATCGGAAAAAAATCTATCATATGTCATTCGATTCGTTAAATTAAGGACTACAATATTAGTTGGATTAATTTCCTCAATAAATCGAACAGTTTCCTTGATAAAATAATATAATGTAAAAATTTAGGGGTTTTTCGATTTGATTTTTTTGTTTTATCTGATTAACTTCGAAGCAAGTAATTGTAAAGAACAATGTGACGAATAATTTTTGTAGCCACATTCATTGCGAATCCATTGATGTATATTGTTATGTATTTGCGATTCAAGTTAACGCTGTGGAAGGGGAAACAGCCGACGCGGCTGACTCCCTTCACCATGGTAAACAGAATAATACTGCTGTCTACATTGCATCTCATTTACACTATGGCGCTCGAAACAATTAATTTTGTATATTGTTTTGACATGCGCTGTATATATAGATTTTCACTTTTCAATATTCTGAAGAAATATTAAAATTTTATTGATTTAACCATGCTCATGATAAAACTCAGGATTTCGTTGTTTGCTCACAGAATTTATTATATTAATTTGAAGTGTGCCTTCTCCATCTGAGTCAGAGGTAATACAATTTGATAACTCTAGTTCCAGATATTAATGTTTTTCAACAAAGTTTCATGATATATTATGTGTCCGACTCCTTCATCTTATCCTTATTTTGTGAAAAATGAAGATTCAAAATTTCTTTTCATAGCTTTCCTTGTGTTTTATCTTGTTTCATCACTCTTTATAATTTAAACACTCGATAATGGAATGAATATCATCAGATCACGTGAACAAAAAAAAATAATAAAAGGGTGGGCCTACCTGAGATATATGATAACACTGTACACCTGATAAGTTGAAAATTTTCAAGCTGAAAGTAGATTTGTTGCACATTCGGTTCAAATATTAACAAATGTTACCAAAAAATATTACCAATATTATCACACATAGTGAGAACGAATTGCTCTGAAGCTTTCTATTCTCACTGAACATGAAGAGGCAATACCAAGCCAGAATCGCAGTTCTGTTCAAATCATTATTATCAGAGCTTTCAAATTGATGTACCTATGGATGTTATCCCCATCTCACAATTTCCCTATTTATCCTTATCCTGATTCAGAATAAAGTAGTTGATCTCTATAATCACAAAATCAATGTACAGTACCTATAATAAATAGTAAAAATAACAAAATTTCTAGTAATAATGCAACTTTTTCTAGGTTCGAATTTCAAGGCTCATAAAATGACTTTTTCTCATTCACAGGCAGAAATTCCAATGATCATCATAATAGTAATTTAATGAAAATTGTTTGTATTGTACATTGTTCGACGTAAGATAATCTACATCTTTAAGGTAATCAACATATTTAGATTATCATGTTTATGAATGAAAGCGAGACAGTGATAGAAGATTAGTCAAACTGAAATATAAACATCATATACAATGTATATTTCTGATCAACTATAATATTACAAATGATAGTATCAAGCCGAAATGAATTGAGCAACTGAATTTCAAAGTTACTATCCACTGTTCAAATCGCACTGTGATTTCCTTTTACTTCCAAATGGATTGAATTGCCTCACTCTTCAACGTAACAATTATTGTAAAAAAACCAGTGGAATGTGAACGTCATCCAAATAGCATATGAATTTCAATTTTCAGATCATGAAATTCATGAAAAACTAATTCTTGAGAGAATAGTGATGAATTGCAAACAGTGCAAGTAACATTGATACAAAGCGATACAATGAAAATCAACATCGATTAATTTAATATGGACTTATCAAATTTATATTACCGTTAATTTATATTATTTATAAAGCTTATAAAATGTAAACCAACATTTTAAATTTTCTCTACTGGAGCAAAACATCGATAGAAGATCCCATTATAAGCACAATATACTTGTGTACTAGAATTCACTTGAACTAACTCATCACTTCAACCCTTCAATGATCACAATGAACTAGAATGGTATAGAAACCATGAAATTGATAATCAGGTACAATTTTCAAATAGCTTCACCCAACTGAATCTGTGAATGCTAAGTCATAAGAAATCATGTTAAATAGATTTGAATGCTTCAAATAGAAAATGATCTATCATTTTGGTGCCCTAATCAAAATCAATTTCAATCAACATTAATCGACATAAAGAAAAGCTTCTGCCAACCTTGTGTAATGAATGACAAGATGCGACTGGAGGTGAAAAATCGATATGTTAACAAAAATAATAGAAGATGATGAATCATCTTTCAATATTAATCTTATACGGTAGGGTACTTTGTGGTTGAATGTGAAACACTTTCATGATTTTCCTACCTTTTATGCATGCTTACTCTTCCTTAATTTGTATGTTTGCATGGCTTTCATCTTTAGAATCTACTGAATTTTCATATTGGACTGTCTAAATAATGTAGATTCAACTAGTAAGAACGGAAGATAAGCTACTTTACAGAGAGAATCATAGAAAGTTTCAACTCAACAAGACCAATGTATAAATGTTCTATGCCTCAGCCGTCATATATGTATTTGGCTCAACTGAAGGTATATCATCATCCTGGCTTGGAGAATATTAACTGTAGAAAACAGCAAACACTGCACGCTATGATTTTTCAGGAAATTGCCACTGTTAACACTGTTGTTCTATGATTTATCTCAGTTTTTGACATTCATAACTTATGATAAATTTTAGCATAGAATTATGATCATACACACATATTTTAAATATGTATTATATTATGTAATAGTATGAATATTTTATCGGTTGCAAACAATATCTTTGTCTGTCATAGAATGCATGATTTAGCACATATAAATAACAACAAAATGATTATAGAGAATTTAGAGAATTAAAATGTGAAAAATTAGTTTCATCACATGTCAAAACAATAGACAAAATTGATTGTTTCGAGCGCCATAGTGTGAATAAGATGCAACTTAGAAAGCAGTAGGTCTACTACTGTATTTTACTGTTTACTATGGTGAAGAGAGTCAGCCACGCCCTACCGCGTCAACTGTTTCCCCTTCCACAGCGTCAAATCGAATCGCAAATAAATAACAATATACATCAATGGATTCGCATTGAATGTGGCTACATTAATTATTTGTCTAATTTTCTTTAGATTATTTGCTTCAAAGTTAATCGGAGAGAACAAAAATCAAATCGAAAAACCCCTAAATTTTTACATATATATTATTTTATCAAGAAAACTGTTTGATTTATTAAGGAAATGGATCCGACTAATTTTTTGTTCATAATGTAACTAATTGAATGACATATGAAAGATTTTTTTCCGATTAATGGTTAAAGAGATAATTGATTTCCAGTTTGCTGTTTACTATGGCTAAGAGAGTCAGCCACGCTGTTCCGCGTCAACTGTTTCCCCTTCCTCGGCGTCAAATCGAATCGCAAATACATAACATTATACATCAATGGATTTGCAATGACAGTGGCTACATTAATTATTTGTCTCATTTTCCTTTAAAACCACTTGTTCCAAAGTTAATCGAAGAAAACAAAAAAATCAAATCACAAACCCCCTAAATTTTTACATATATATTATTTTATCAAGAAAACTGTTAATTTTATTGGAAAAATGGATATAACTAATATTTTAGTTCATAATGTAACGAATCGAATGACATATAATAGAACTGTTTTCGATCAATGGTTACAGAGATAATTGGTTTCCCGTGTTTACCTGCATTATTGATGTTTTAGGTGGCTGGGGCGGAAAGCTCCAAGGGGATTTCTTGGGACTTTTGGGAGAATGACCCTCTGGGAGGGATCCAACGATGGTGGGAAATTCAGCTTTTATTTAATTTTCAGATCGAAACTGCTTTTTTGGACCTTCATTGACTGGGCTATAATGTGTTATTTCAATTTACAGAGTATTACTTGTTTAAGGATTGATTATTATTTTACTCAACTTTGTATTATGTATTATTTTTGTTATTATTGTGAAATAAAATTTGATTTGAAAAGAACAACATCATTTTTGTGTACCCATTGTGTTAGACTAGTGTATATATCACATTTTTGTTACAATATGAAGAAAATTATGTCGAAAAACTTTTTTACAAATATAACAAAGAAGTCTTCCTAATCCAGAGACTTAATCTGTTATGAGGAAATTATTAGGAATCACGTCAACTTACAACTTTTTCTCAACTCAGTTTCTTATTTTATAGTGTTGTGGTATTTTTAGACAATTTTGAACCATTATATTATATTATATTAGCATGGTATTCTTAGGCAAATTTTGAACCAGACATTATATTAATAATTGTTATTGCTTCCCATCAGTTTACTTATTATCGTTGAAGTATACCTATAATATCTCAAACGTTTTTGTGGAGGTTGATCAGAAGACTATTTATAACCAAACTATTTTTTGAAATGATTTAGCTAATTTGTGAAAACATTACAAAGGTTGAGCATCATGAGAAAAAGTGAGACGCAAGATAGCACAATCCTTAGAGCTTATAATAATAATAATAATAAAATAATAAATAAATTTTATTGTCATAAACCAACATTGGTAATTGACAAAGTCACACAGTAAACAAAATATAGAACACAAAATACATTCATTCAGGTACTATCAAAAAATTCGTTCAAACAATAAAACGGTCTTCCAACAAGCCAATTAAATAGTAATTTCTTGAAATGAACAATGTTAGCACAACATTTGATCTCTGTAGGTAACTTATTATAGATTCTTAGTCCTATGCTTTCATAATGCTTCATGCTTGTGGAAAGACGTTGATATGGTATGTCAATTTGATGTTTATATATTGTATCATGAGCATGAATTTTGCATCTTGTCTTCAAATTAGGTAAGTTTTTCATTGTATAAATAGTTACATTGTAGATATACTAATTTATGACTGTCAATAGTTTAAGTTTCTTAAAAAGAGGTCGACAGTGGCTCAGATAGTCTGCACCTGACAAAACTCTGACTGCTTTTTTTTGCAATAATAATACTTTGTTCATGTGGCTGCTATTCCCATATATTAAGATACCATAGGCAATTATGCTTTGAAAAAGGGCAAAGTATGAGTTCCTGAGATATTGTTCTGGAACTAAAGTTTTCAATTGTCTCAGTAAATAAATAACTCTAGCTAGCCTACCAGTAATGAAATTTATGTGGGGTTCCCAAGTCAACTTGGGGTCAAACATTAATCCAAGGAATTTGATACTATTGCTGTTGTCTAGTGTGTGATCTCTCTGGCTAAATGTCAGAAACTGAGTTTTGTCTTCATTTAATTTGAAGCCATTCGCTCTGAACCATTTGGAAGCTTCTATTAACGTATTAGCTGTCATATTCTTTAGTGTGTGTGCATCTGAGTGAGAATGAAGAAAAGTGGTATCATCAGCGTACAACACAGTCTTACTATTGAGTGAGAGAGGGAGATCATTAATCATAATCACAAATAAGAGAGGTCCCAAAATTGATCCTTGGGGGACACCATACTTCACTCTGGCAAGATCTGATTTATTATTGCCCACACATACAACCTGTTTGCGTTCACTAAGGTAGGACCTAAAGAGACTGAGACTCTTCCCAGTGATTCCATAAAATGCCAATTTATCCAGCAGGATATTGTGTTCCACGCAGTCAAATGCTTTGCTCAGGTCACAGAATGCGGCCTGAGCAAAACACTTACTCTCAAATGATTCAATCACAAATTTTATCAGGGAATCAAAGGCGTCAGTGGTAGATCTTCCCTTCACAAAACCAAATTGATGTTCTGATAACACTCTAATATTTATCAAATATTCGTATACCTGTATGTACATGACAATCTCTAGCACTTTTGAAAACACAGGCACTATCTGAATAGGTCTGAAGCTAGACGGTTCTTCTTTAGAACCTTTCTTATAAACCGGAACGACCTTGGACACTTTTAACACATTAGGAAAAATACCTTTTGAAATGCAGATGTTTATACATCGAGTCAGTGCTGGTACCACTGCACCTGCAATACTTTTAAGAAGGCAACTGGATAGGCCATAGAAATCCTCGCTTTTAGATGGCTTTAGATTATGAACCACTCTAGAGATAACTTCTTGACTGACCTCATGAAAACTAAAAGTGGCATTATGCTCTTTATCAACACTTCCATTTAGCATTTCGATGGCTGATATGGATGGCTTCACTATCTTTTCATGAACATCATCAACCGACTGTATGAAATATTCATTCAAGATATTTGGCATTGGAGTAGTGAAATCTTGAACACTATTACTTGAAGATATCGTTTTGATTATTTGCCAGGCTTTCCTGCAACTGTTATTCGAGGACTCTATAATTGAAACAATAGACTCTCTCTTGGCCTCATCTAGTGATTTTTTGTAAAGTGCTCTACATCTTTGATATAGTTTTAGCATGTTCGGTATTTACTTTTTTGAAGTTTTTATGAGAGATAGTCAATAAAATCTTCATCCTTCCAAGCTCAGGTGTATACCAGTCAGCCTTACGTTTGGTTCTCTTTCTATTCTTAACTAAGGATTTATTTTTCCTGCAGGTCATTTTGGGAATAGTCAGATTGAAATAATACAAAACTACATTTTTTAGAAAGGATTCGAACATGACGCTGGCATCTGGCTCATCCAAGACAGCCTTCCAGTCTACCAAAGTCAGAGCCTGGTTAAATTGTAACATTTTATCGATAGTGACAGGTCTTGAAATA
Source organism: Nilaparvata lugens (assembly GCF_014356525.2). Classification (NCBI taxonomy): domain Eukaryota; kingdom Metazoa; phylum Arthropoda; class Insecta; order Hemiptera; family Delphacidae; genus Nilaparvata; species Nilaparvata lugens. The sequence goes on from NC_052519.1 coordinate 1,858,846, forward strand.
ATTGTAACAAATTTGTTAATACTGGCCTTAATAGAACAATCTGGTACACATATCATCACACAGTCATGATCTGAATATGGGAATTCCATGACACTTGAAATTGTCGTATCAGGTTGAGTATTTGAAAAAACGTTATCAAGACATGCTTGATTTCTTGTAGGCAGAGTATTAAAAAGTCTAAGATTGAATTGTCTCAATAAATTTTTTAAATTATATAAATGACAAGTTTCTTGATTTATATCAAAAGCAGAATTTAAGTCACCTCCAAATACAAGAGTATAGCCATTATAGCAACTTCTTGACATGTATATAAGAAGTTCCTCCAATTTATCTAGAAATAGTTTTGGATCTCCACAAGGTGATCTGAACAAAGATACAATAATAAGTTTTTTGGCTTTAATAACGGTACAGGTGTACTCAAATTCACGTTCAATGCATGGGAAGTCCAAACATAATTCCCGACTTTGAGAGTTGAGATCCTGTCTTACAAAGATAGCAACTCCACCATTCTTATGTAATGATCTACAATAACTACTAGTTACAATTTACAGAACTCAATTTCATCAGCATGCAACCAGTGCTCACTTACACCGATGACATCAATATCCTCATTCAATAGAAAATCATTTAGAACATTTAATTTGCCCCTCAAACATTGAACATTTAGGTAAGCAATCCTAACATGAGGCTTTGCAACTTTAGTTGAAACTAATCCACACCCACTTGATCCTGGGTTAGTGAGTTTAAATCGTGCACAATACCAGTATCCGTCATAGAGTCTAGAAATGTTGAAGGACTGCGGGGAACGTTACGAGAGTCTCCGTCATCCCTCTGCACCGCGCCAAACGTAGCAACACAACCCGAATTAGGCTCTGATTGGAATGGAAGGTTCCTTGGTGTGTCAAAGAGAAGCACAGAAGAAGCGGATTCCAGTGTTGTGGGAGCGCGGGCTGCATCCACTCGCACCTGCTCTCCATTCTTTGAAGCCCCGATTATGTCGTCTGTTCTCGGAGACAGCTTAGCAAGATGAACCAGATGATTTGCAAGAATCACTTTCCCTTTCCGGTTGAGGTGAAGGCCATGTCTGGTAAAGTGTGATCTTCTGAGAAAATTGTTTACATCTTCGTAGCAAAGTCTAAGCTCTCCGTTATAATCACTTATCGCCTTGGACAGTATACAGTTGGAATGAAAGACACTATCATTAAGTTCTATATCGTCATAACGGTAAGGTGTACTGCACACTGTAATTTGGGCCTTTGAGTTTAGTTCGAAAAGTGATTGTATTCCTTGTAATGTTGTCAGTTGATAGGGTTCATCACGGTGACAATCATTTCCTCCAGCAAATAGAATAATGTGGTCTTCCTCGTTGAAATCTCTAACAAAATCGAGACCATCTCTAACTATGTGTTTGATTTTGGCTCCGGGCTTTGCATACACAAAAATCTCGAACTCATCCTCTAGATCTCTAAGATATCTGCTAAGTTCCCTTCCCTGACTAGATGAGAGTACTGTCAGCCTTCTTCTACCAATTGTTGGTCTAGTAGTTTTGTGTTTCTGTTTCTGAGTCATCTTTGTCTGTTTCGCAGAACAGTGTTGGGTACCTGATACAGATTGGTTGACCTCTGTTTCCATTTGGTACTCATCTTCATTGTTTGTGGAAAGCAATGTGAATCTGTTACTGACTGGAATAGCATAGTCATTTCTCCCATCAGGTTTAGGCTTAGCTACATTTTTTGGTGTGATATAGACATTCTCCTGAGTGTTTCTACTACGATTTTCACTCTTTCTCTCTATTAAATTTATATTTTCAGCTTGAATTATGTCGATCATGGCAATTTTATTGAGCAGGTCTTCTTTTAACATATTTTTATCAGCCTCCAGAACATCAATTCGAGACTTCAATAGTCTAATTTCCTTTGCTTAATTAATTTTCAATGGTCCTTTGAGTTTTCTTGCTGTTGCAACTTAATTTTCTTAAAAGCACAATGATAAGTTGAATTGTAATGTACATTTCAATCTAATAATTATTTTAATCTCGAAGGCGTTTCATGATGATATTAATGTTTCTGAAATGGGAATGCAATTATAAACAACATCGCAAACTCTAGTGAATTTGACAGAAGAAAAAACTTCTCTTGTCAAAAATTTGTGAAAAATATCAAATGAAGCCAATTTCAATCTTTCAAATTTACACCCTATTTACCACACAGTAATCAAGTAATTATTGTAATGCTGCATTACTTTTTTCTGTTTTGTATAATAGTCCAGTCAAATAGTCGTTTTTCAGGAAACAGCCCGAAAGAATTTTTTGCGACGGTTCTATATGTATTTTTGGGCGCTGAATTCTAATCTGAAATTTGCTGACACGCCAGAGGGCGGCTTCACCCCCAAAACTCCCAAAAAACCAAAATTTCGGACTTTTTTCAAGTTGTCCATTTAATCTTGAGAACTTTTCGAAAAAAACATTCTCTAAAATATAAAACATGATAAAATTTTCAATAAATTGAGTGGTCGCAAAGGACTCCACGATTTTTGATTCCGAAGCTAAGAGTTTTTAAAAAAAAGGGTATTTTTTTAAGGGGTTTCCAAAATTATACAAGCCTACCACTTCTACCCTATACAACTAGGATCTTTTTCTTGTAATGATAGAAAGCCACACATCACGTGAATTAACAATATTAATTCTGAACAGAATTCCTTAGGTATTTTTGAATTTAGTAGTGGTGGGAGGGGGAATACCCACCCAAAAATAGAAAATCATGTCCTACAGCCAAAATTCAAATTTTCATTATAATACCATTATAATGCCTTCCTAACAAAAAAGAAACACATTTCGGCTGAAATCACCTTACGAGGGTTATGTTCTATGAGAATCACTCGTCAGATTTCAGTATTTCCTAGTGGGGGGCACACATAAGGATACGTCCAGGATCAAACAATCACTTATGACTTTTGACTTAAAAATCATGTATAATGTCACTAAAATTTGTTAAAAAAATAGGAAACTCCTCCTTTAGTGTATTTCAGCCCATATTTCAATGCATAGAAAAATGACCGATCTCTATATCCAAAACTGTGTGTCTTGGTAACTCAAAACGATACTTGGTCTTGATTTGAAGAAAAGAATCTCCTCTTTTATGGGAGGTGAATGATTTTTGTAAAAATATAATCGTGAAGTAAGATACGTTTGTATCAAAAATCAAGAAATTTACGATATTTCTCTCATTTTCACAGTCTCGACAGTTTTTCGATATAAACAATAATGCAAGATCAATTTAAGGCAACTCAGCTTATAGAGCATGAAATTTTCTCTCATTTAAGACCAATCGCAAGTTTCTATCATGTATTGTACTCATTTTAGAGACTCTTTAATAACAGTAAAATCGCAAGAAAAATTATAAAATAAAGATAATCATTCAATTGGTTGTAACTTTTGAACGGTATTGAAAACAGAAGTATAATTTATGGGAGTGAAAAGAGGAGAAAATTCATCACAACATCGACTAATTTTTGGATTTTTAATCTGAAGTGTTCCATAAGATACGCACCGTTGTATATGCGAGACTGTGAAAATGGGGGAAATATCACAAATTTCTCGCACATTTAAAGTTGCGTATCTTTTGGAACACTTCAGATAAAAAATAAAAAAAGTAGTCCTGTGCTACCACTCAATTCATTGTAAATTTAATTATCTTTAATGTTATATAGAGAATGCTTTTTCTCGAAAAATTCTCGAGATTAAATGGAAAACTTGAAAAAGTCCAACATTTTGGGGGTGAAGTCGCCCTCTTGCGTGTCAGCAAATTTCAGATTAGAATTCAGCGACCCAAAATACATATAGAACCCAAAAGAAAATTCTTTCGGGGCTGGTTCCTGAAAAATGACCATTTGACTGGACTATAAGCTGTTATCCTATTATATTAAGCGAGCAATTTCTGTATATCTGTTTATATTTTTCAATTTTTTTATCTGGCTATCTGGTTATATGGTTATTTATGTTCAACGGATCTCGGAAACGGCTCTAATGATTTTCACTAAATTCGGAATTTAGTGTAGGTTTATGATATCAAAATTCGATTGCACTAGGTCTCATCCCTGAGAAAACTCCCTGAATGACATGAAAAGGATAATTCATCCTTGGAAAAATAGATGATGATTTCGTCGTCTGTCGATAACAGAAGATGCGTGTGCCTGTGTGGGAGATCAGCTGTGTAATCAATTAGCTTATCGTATCTCGCGAGAAATCTAGAAATTTTAATTGACTCGATCAAAATACAGTAATCTGATTTGTTGACATGAGATGGTATATATCTTAATTTTCAAAGTTAATCATTATTTTACAGTTCTAAGTGATTAGTGAGTGTTATTCTATTTGGTATGTAAACAATCCAAATTAGAAGTTTTATATTTTCAAATATTTGGACTAAAAATTTCACTTGAATTCAAGTGAATCCTACTTTTTGGAATATTAAATATTCCAACTATAAATTTTATAGTGTATAAATCGAAATTCGGGGAAGAAACAGTTTTGGGCTGTGCCTGTTAGTCCTCCCCCAATCATTTAAAGAATTGAGTTCTGTTTTTTTGGAAACCCACTTGATATCAGATCTATTGATCTGGAAAAAGCTTTTGATACTGTACCAATACAGAGACTTTTCGAAATTCTAGACAAATCAGCTATTAATGAACATTATATCTCTGCTGTCAAAGAAATTTACAAGGACCAAGAAAATGTTATAAAAATCGGAAACAGATTGTCAAAACCATTTGTTACAAATAAGTGTGTACGTCAAGGCTGTCGCCTCTCTCCAACCCTGTTCAAAATCTACCTCGAGGATATATTACAAGAATGGAAAAGAAAATGTAAATGTATGGGTATCCCAATACATAACGGATATATTTACTCACTCTTGTTCGCTGATGATCAAGTAATAATGGCTGGTGATGAACATGATATTCATTATGGTCCGGCCAGAGCATTCAAATAGTAGCGCCAAAATCCCAGACTACAGTTCTGCCAATAGCAGGTTTGTTGGCACCAGTGCCGACTGTCCAGCTGTTTTTGGTTTGTCGAGGAAAAAGCCCCAGTCATCTTGTTTTTTGTCAGTCGTCCATTAGTCGTTCAGTCCATGTTTGTCTTGTCACCCCGTTGTTGTGCAAGATCAAATTTGTATTTTGTAATGTAATTTCAATAGGAAATTTCTTGTAGATAATTGTTTGAGTATAGTGTGTGTGAATTGAATATAACAGCGTAAATAGTGTTAAATTGAATTAATTTGAATCGGATTTGAATTTATAAAGAATCCAGTTTGAGCTTTGTTCAAATACAATACAGAGCCTGCAAGTTGAACACGGAAAAACAGCCTGGAAGCGAAAACCTATCTTTTTCCCAGATTTCTTTCCACCTCGAATCTGACCAAAACACCTAATAAAGGCTTCAAAGGGCAAGTAGACAAAATTGGATTAAATCTGGTGAGTTTTTGCTCTTTTTTATCGTTCATTAATGCAGAGTTTAACTGTACCAATAACCTGGCTCAAATTGAAGATTAAATTTTGCTCCTTGTTTGTATTTGATAATTTGAATAGTAAATTACAGTCCTCTAGTAGCTCTAGCCTGAGCTTTGTTCAGAACATTTGTGATCCTCTGAACCGTGATGAATTTAAATTTGTAATTTATTGATTAATCCACACACATTGGATTTAAGCAGTTTCGTATTTGTCCAATGTTGGCATGTTGAGAATAGTCTGATCTATGCTCAACTTAGTTTGTTGTAGCCTTGTTCTAAGAGCAAGGTTTCTTGTCAATTTGTATTTGTCTGAAATTAAATTTATTCCAGTTAAAATTGTAATTTTCCTGACACTAGGCTCATTGTGCTCTTTTTCGGGAATTTGTTTGTTTGTTGGAATTTTGTATTGTCCATTTTGTTATACATGTTAGTGAAGGTTAATCACAGCATGATTTTGTTTGTTCAATTCAACAAGTTATCGTTTGTTTGTGAGTTGTTGGAAGAACATTATCTAATCATATAGTTTTGTCTTCAGCAGTAACTTATCTTGTGAATTGATAATCAAAGTTTAACTTTGATAACTTACTAGTTGTGATTCTTTCTTCCATTTAGTTTTGAACTCATTCTTGTTTTATTGTTTGTTTTTTTGTATTGTCGGGGCTGAATTGTTTTGTGTATGAGTTCAAGATGGAGGAAAAATTACAGAAACAAATCAGGGTTCATCGCGCTAAACTGGAACAATTGTATGCCAGATTGCAAAAAATTTATGACCTGTCTAAAAATGTCTCTGATCCAAAAGTTGCTGAGCAATTTCTAGTGTTGTATCCTCGGGTGTCTCAGACCATTTCGGATTATGGAAAGACAGAATTAGTGGTTAATGAGTTGGAACTTGAGTTGAATATAGACTATGTTGTAGCATTCAACGACTCACATCTAGATCTGTTTCAATATATTGAAGTTGCAGCTAACTCTCTCAAACAGAGAGAGGCGACTGATGCTATTGCTCAATCTTTGGCAGCTTCAGCAGCTAGTGCACAGCCGGTCGTGTCCGAGTCGGTACTGCCCAAAATCGACCTTCCGAAATTTGATGGGAACCAGACTCAATGGTCGGTGTTTTATGAACTATTTAAGGCATTGGTACATGACAACAAGAGTTTGAACGATCAGCAGAAGGTCCAATATCTTGTAAGTAGACTTACTGGACAAGCAGCAAATATCTGTCATCATTTGCCACCATTGGCTAATAATTATCAAATAATTTGGCAGGCATTATTGACCCGCTATAACGATCCACGGGCGCAAGTCAATGCCTATTTCAAACAAATTTTTGAATTTTGTCCAATAAAATCAGAATCAAAGGCAGGTTGTATTGCGATTTTGGATGGGTTTTGCAGTTCAATCAATGCAGTGAAGAGATTGCGACTCACTGATTTGTCAGACTCGATATTCCTCTATCATGGCTTGAGATTGCTGGATCCAAGTTCTCGTAGAAGTTTTGAATCAGCCGTCCGTGACAAGGCTATGCCAACTTATGCTGATTATGTCAAATTCATTGAAAAGCAAATTAAGACTCTTCCTTCTGATGAGAAACAGACTGAATCGTTTAATATGAAGCACAAAAAGGATAATAAATCAAAGGTGTTTGTGGTTCAATCTGATGATTCATCTAACGATGCATCTAGTAAAAATCCCAATTGTCTGAAGTGCTCAAAACCGGGTCATCAGTTAGTAGATTGTGCAAGTTTCTTGAAAATGACTCCTTGGGATCGTTATTGTTTGCTTAAAGGAAAGTTTTGTTGTTTTCGTTGTCTTGATGTGGATCATTTGAGTAGAGATTGTCGTAGTAAAACTCAGTGTGCTCAATGTCGAGAATCTCATCATTCGTTATTGCACTTTTCCAGATCAAGTTCCAATGAAGGTGTTACGTCCTCATCGAACTCCAAGGCAGGTGGCACATCACCTCTTAGTTGTTGTTCTACATCCAACGATGTAGAAAATTCGACCGTTGTGTTGTTGACCGTCACTGCACATATTCGAGATTGTAATGATCAGCTTTGTGATGTTCATCTCTTGGTTGACACCGGGAGTCAGTGTCATTTTGTTACAGCCAAATTGTGTCGGCGTTTGAGACTACCATTCCAGCCCATGAAAACCGTTGTTCGTGGATTCGGTGGTGGTACTAGTGAAGTTCAAGGTCGTACTTGTGTGTCGATTCAGTTGAAGTTGGATCCTACCGTCAAGTTTTCGATGGATGCCACAGTGGTAGATAGAAACATCGACAAGTTGCCTTCTTGTGAAATTGACAGATCCAAACTTCATCATCTTGAAAATCTCACACTGGCTGACGACAAATTCTACCTTCCTAGTAGAATAGATGGCATCATTGGTGCGGAGTTAGTTCCTCACTTGCTACGTGGGAGTCCTAGTATAGGTGAATCGCATGAATTGATGACTGTTAATAGTGTCTTTGGTCACATTCTGATGGGGAGAGCACCGATTCTCACTTCATCATAGAATGTGTCGAATTGTTTTACAGCCATCTGTAGTCCATTCGTTAGTAGTCCATCGTTGGATAGTTTCGTGGAACGTTTTTGGGAGTTGGAATCGTGCCCTGCACCAAGCTGTCAACTGAAACCGGAAGAGTTGGAGTGTGAGGTAAATTTTCGGAAGTCTGTACATCGTGTGAATTCTGGTCGTTTTGTTGTTGCCTTGTCATTTGTGGAGCCTCCCAGTAGCTTGGGAGATTCGTATGCTGTCGCTGAACGCAGACTGCTGACTTTGGAGAGATGACTAGAGCATGACAGCAATACTCGTATTTCATATCATGAAATATTGATCGATTACCTACGTCAGGGTCACATGTCGTTTGTAGCAGATCAGACAGACCGAGGTGGTTACTACATACCGCATCACACAATTGTGAAAGCAAGCAGCACTACCACGCCCGTCCAAATTGTATTTGATGCTGGTTCCAGAACATCATTGGGTTTGTCATTGAACCAGGTTCTTCATGCTGGTCCCAAATTGCAGACTGACATTTTTGTTTTGTTAGTTAATTTTCGTTTGTTCCCAATCGCACTAACTGCCGACATTAAACAAATGTATCGACAGATATTAGTGGAAGATTCCTGCCATCGTTATCAGCGTGTATTGTGGAGATTTTCGCCGGAGGATCCGATCGAAATTTATCAGCTCAATTGTGTTGTTTTTGGTGTTTCAAGCTCTCCATATTTGGCGCTTTGCACCGTCCACCAGCTTGTAGAGGAGGATGAAATCGTTTTCCAGCAGCCAAGGCGAGAATACCAAGAGACATGTTCATGGACGACTTAGTCACATCTGTAGCCACAGAGTCAGAGGCCGCGGAACTGTATCGTCAGTCCAAGCAGCTGTTTGAGGGAGGAGGTCTCTCGCTCACATAGTGGACTTCAAATTCACCATCAATGTTGGAGAAATTCTTGGAGGAAGAGGAATCGTTTTCGTACAAGGATTTCGAAGCAGACAACTCCTTGGCTATCTTGGGATTGAATTGGCAACCTAGTACTGATCTGTTTCAGTTTTCAGTCAAGAGTGGTGAGGTCCTTGCTACTAAGTATTCTATTCTGTCAGTGATGGCTCGCATCTATGATCCACTTGGTCTCTTGTCACCGTTTACATTATTTCTGAAATTTCTTGTCCAGAAACTGTGGAAATTGGGAGTGAATTGGAACGAGAAGCTGCCTGAGTCTATCTGCACTCTTTGGGAGAATTGTCAAAAAGAGTTGCCTCTATTGTTGAAATTTGCTGTTCCATGTCATGTTGGTTTGTTTCAGGATTCTCACATCAGTTTGATTGGTTTTTGTGACGCATCATTGTCTGGTTATGGTGCAGTTATCTATATGAAGTCGCAGAAGGAGAGCGAGGAGTCAAGAGTTGTATTATTGTGTTCAAAGTCCAAAGTAGCGCCATCTAAAGTTGTTTCAATACCTCATTTGGAGTTGTGTGCGGCACTCTTGTTGGCAGAACTGATGAATTCAGTAGTCACTATTATTAGTGAAAGTTGTCATATGTCTTGTATTGTCGCACTCTCTGATTCGACAGTCACCTTGTGTTGGATTAATGCTCCATCAGCGAAATGGCAAACTTTTGTTGGTAATAGCGTCGCAAAAATACAGGAGTGGATGCATGTTGCCGGAATTGAAAACCCAGCTGATTGTTTGTCTAGAGGTTTATCACCAGTTGAGCTTGTGAACTTTCCGTTGTGGCTCTCAGGTCCATCATGGATAGCAGAGGACGAATGCAATTGGCCCGTCCAAACTCGAATGGAAGAGATCGTGGATCCACCGGAGGCGAAAAAACCGTCAGTGTTGACAGTCACAAAATCTCCTGATTGTAACAGCAATGCAGTATATTCATTGATTGGTCGTTGTTCGGATTATGGTCGTCTTTTGAGAATTGTAATTCTTGTTCTCAAATTCTTACGAATTTTACCCCAATCAGAAGAATCAGACTTCGATGTTGCTGAGAGGTATCTATGTAAAGTGGTACAGAAGATACATTTTTCATCTGAATTTGCGCAATTGGAGAAGGGAGAAGATTGTTCTATGCGCCTACGTCGCCTGTCTCCATTCATTGAAAAAGGGGTGATTTGCGTCGGCGGTCGTTTGTCTCATGCTGGACTGGGATTTGAGACTTGTCATCAGATGATCTTAGCAATATCCGATGCTCTCATATCGATGTTGATTGATTATCATCACAAGAAGAACTGTCATGCTGGACCTTCGTTATTGTTGTCCTTGATCAGACAGAAATTCTGGATACTGTCTGCCCGTTCTATTATTCGTATTTGTGTCTTTAAGTGTAATTGTTGTTTCCATGTTCGACCAGTAACAAAATTGTATCCACTCCCAACTCAATAGCTGTTGTGCTTGTTGCATTTTTTCTTTGTGTTGTTTTTTGGTGTTGGTGTTTTTTGTTCTTTTTGGCATGTCTGGATTTTTTCCTTTCCTTGGTTTTTTTCAGTTTTGTAACTTGGCTGAAAAATAGTTTTTCAGAGGCGGGGGTATGGTCCGGTAGCATTCGAATCGTAGCACCAAAATACCAGACTACAGTTCTGCCAATAGCAGGTTTGTTGGCACCAGTGCCGACTGTCCAGCTGTTTTTGGTTTGTCGAGAAAAAAGCCCCAGTCATCTTGTTTTTTGTCAGTCGTCCATTAGTCGTTCAGTCCATGTTTGTCTTGTCACCCCGTTGTTGTGCAAGATCAAATTTGTATTTTGTAATGTAATTTCAATCGGAAATTTCTTGTAGATAATTGTTTGAGTATAGTGTGTGTGAATTGAATATAACAGCGTAAATAGTGTTAAATTGAATTAATTCGAATCGGATTTGAATTTATAAAGAATCCAGTTTGAGCTTTGTTCAAATACAATACAGAGCCTGCAAGTTGAACACGGAAAAACAGCCTGGAAGCGAAAACCCATCTTTTTCCCAGATTTCTTCCCACCTGGAATCTGACCAAAACACCTAATAAAGGCTTCGAAGGGCAAGTAGACAAAATTGGATTAAATCTGGTGAGTTTTTGCTCTTTTTTATTGTTTATTAATGCAGAGTTTAACTGTACCAATAACCTGGCTCAAATTGAAGATTGAATTTTGCTCCTTGTTTGTATTTGATAATTTGAATAGTAAATTAAAGTCCTCTAGTAGCTCTAGCCTGAGCTTTGTTCAGAACACATTACATGATCAGGAAGCTTGCTGATTCTTATGAAGGAAATGGAATGAAAATAAATTTCAAGAAAACCAAATACCTAGTCTCAGGAGGTACAGCTAAGGATCTACAAGTTGGAGATCATTAAGGTGATTCAATGTGTTGAATATAAATACCTGGGCAGTGTAATATCATCAGAGAGCAAATCCAAGAGAGAGATCACAATTAGAATTACAATTACAATTAGACAGGCTAGGCAGGCAACACAAACATTGAATTCCATACTTTGGTCGAAGAATATTACAAATCCCACAAAAATAAAAATGTATCATTCAATTGTACAGAGTATATTGCTCTATGGCTCTGAAACATGGGAATTAACAAAACGAGACACTCAAAGAATAAATGCTGTGGAAATGGATTTCTTGCGCCGGAGTTGTTGTGTTTCAAGGATGGATCGAGTGAGGAATACGGAGATAAGGAACAGAATAGGGAAACTGGACACAACAGTAAAGCATATTGAAAAGAAGCGCCTTGTATGGTTAGGACATGCACAGAGGATGAGAGATGAGAGGTGGCCCAAAAAGATACTGAATTGGAGTAGTGTAGATTTGAGAGTTCTGCACAAGACCAATAGGAGACAAGGGCGTGGCCTAAAACCCCGCCTCCTTACTCCCCACCACTCCAGCTCTAGTGTCGGCCATTTTGGCCACGCCCCCAACCAATAGGAAGCAAGGGGGAGTGGCCAAAATGGCGGATTTCCCCCCCTCCACATCCCAGCCCTAGTGTCGGCCATTTTGTCTCCCACCAAAGCCCCTCCCCCAACCAATAGGAAGCGAGGAGGCGTGTCCAAAATGGCGGATTTCCCCCACCATCTGCAAAATGGTGGCCTCCCACCAATAGGGAGGCACCCCCACCAATTGCCCCCACCAATAGGCCCCACCAATAGGAAGGCTTGTTCCCCTTCTTTGTTGACCAGCAGGTGCACACACCCCACCAATAGGAAGGCACACATGGCCATCTTGTTCCCCTTCCTTGTTGACCAGCAGGTGCACCTGTCTTGCCCACCACCAATAGGAAGGCTTGTTCCACTTCTTTGTTGACCAGCAGGTGCACATGCTGGCCCCAATAATAGGAAGGCACACACGGCCATTTTGTTCCCCTTCTTTGTTGAGCAGGTGCACATGCCCCACCAATAGGAAGGCTTGTTCCCCTTCTTTGTTGAGCACAACCTGCTTGGGCCAGCAGCAGCAGGCTTGCCAACCAGATATCTCAGATCTTCAAAATCTTTAAAATCTCAGATATCTCAGATATTTAAAATCTCAGATTTCAACTGGGCAAAACTCACAACTACTACTAGCTTGCTTTTTTTTTCTTTTATTTAAATCACTACTACTACTAGTCATCTACTTCCCAGTCATATTTCTTTCTTTTTGTATCATTTGCTGCTGCTGGTCTCCTTCCACTGAACATTCTTTTCAGAAACAACTCTTGTACCTGATCAGAATCCAAATTATGCTGTCTAGCTTCACTCATGTCAAAGATGAACCTCTTTTTGACATATTGTGCAATCAAATAGTATGAAAAGTTGAACAACTGTTCATGTAAATAATTCTGAAAATCGTCACCTTTCATAATTGTGATGATAAAACAGCTGTAATATTTATAATCTGTTATCTCTGTTACTAAGACACATATTTAATGTCGAATAAAGCTCGTGTTGAGTCCAATTCTATAACAATCTATTTGACATCAAATATATGTCTTAGTAACAGAGATAACAGATTATAAATATTACAGCTGTTTTATCATCACAATCTTCCCCCCTTAATATCAATCGGCACTCGTGGGGTATGGGGCGAGCTGGCGAAGTGAGACTGTCGATTCTACAATTACAATTTATTTGACATTAAAAATAAAATAAATGGGTCCGAAAAGAAAAACGAGTAAACGTCAAGATTTAGTCAGTGAAGGAGAAAACGATTCGCAAAACCAAATGCTTGGAAAAATACTGAAACCAACAGTTTTATCGATTGACAAAGATTCAGATGAAGCACCGAAAACGTGGAGACATTGGAAGGTAACATTTTTAAACTTCTTAAAAAACAGTTCAATCCCGAAAAAGGATGAATTGAATGTTTTGATCAATTATGTGTCACCGAATATTTTTGAAAGTATTTGCAATTGTATATCATTTGAAGAAGCTATAACAACTCTTGAAGAAAGCTTTATAAAACCTCAAAATGTAGTACATGCACATTACTGCTTATCTAAAGCAAAACAAACCCATGGAGAATCAATTGATCAATTCTATAATAAACTAAAACGGCTAAGTTTACCATGTAACTTTCAAGCAGTCACGGCTGACGATAACAAAAGTGAATATATCCGAGACGCGTTCATCTCCGGATTAGAATCATCAAAAATCAGACAACATTTTTTCGAAATGAAATCGCTAACTTTGCAAGACGCTATCTCACAAGCACGAATGTTAGAGAATGCTGAAAACATTGCTAAAGAATACGAAACCAGTTCAGAATATGTTAACACAGTCCTAGCAAACGAGAATAAAAATACTGAGAAAACGACCTTAGTCCGTAATTCTTACCAAAAGAAGATTCAATGCAGATTTTGTGGCTATAATAATCATACTGATAATAGCCAATGCCCAGCAAAAGGACAACCATGCCTAACTTGTAATCGAATAGGCCATTTTTCAAAAGTATGCAGAGCACAAAACGATAAAAAAACCAAATGGTATCTGCCACAGTAATTTCAGCAGCAAATACCAGCACTGACCTCTCAAAATGTCTTGTTCCTATACGTGTTAATGGAATAGATACATTGGCACTATTAGACACTGGGAGCACAGCAAGTTTTATAGATAAGAAACTAGTAGTACAATCGAAGATGAAAACTATGCCATATTCCAATTTGATTACATTTGCTTCAAGTGCCTGCAACACTAAAACAACTGAGTGCGCTTTGAGTGAAATATATTTCCAGAACGAAGAATATAATGATTTTCCTTTGATCGTATTGAACAAATGTTGCGCTAGTGTCATTTTGGGACACGATTTTCTAAAGAACTTTTCATCCATCACTTTTGATTTCGGTGGATCTAAAGCAGCACTACAACTGAATGAAGACAATGACACAAGAAGGCCTACTTATGAAATTAAAAAGTGTGCTCTAGCCCATGCTACAGTAGAACCTGTCTCATTGTTTCGTGATCTTCAACCGGACTGTCGGCCTATAATAACTAAATCGAGACGACATTCAGAAGAGGATTACTTGTCTATGATGAATGAAGTCAAACGGCTTAAAGATGCTGATATTATAGAAAATAGTCATTCTTCTTGGAGAGCTGAAGCATTTGTTACTTCAAGAGAGAACCAAAAGAAACGTATGGTGATTGACTATTCACAGACCATCAACAAATTCACGAATTTGGATGCCTATCCACTACCACTAATGGAAGAATTAGTCAATAAGGTAGCGCAATATAAAATATTCTCATCTATTGACCTGAAATCTGCCTATCACCAGATACCAATCTTGCCTGAGGAAAGGCATTTCACCGCATTTGAAGTTGGACACAAACTGTATCAATTCAAAAGAATTCCGTTCGGAGTCACGAATGAAGTAGCTGCTTTCCAGAAAGTGATTGATCAAATCATAGAACAAGAAAATTTGACATCATGTTATGCCTATTTAGATGATATTATTGTATGCAGAAGGACCCAAGAAGAACATGATGAAAATTTAGAAAATTTCTGGAGAGCAACAGAAAAATATGGCCTCACGATTAATGAAGAAAAGTGTAAAATATCTATGGAGAATTTAACCTTTCTGGGATTCGAAATTGGTCAGGGTATGATTAAGCCCGATCCAGATAGATTGAAACCACTCCTTGACTTACCAGCTCCAAAAAATCAGAAAGAATTGAAGCGTGTCTTTGGAATGCTTGCACACTACTCCAAATGGATAAAAGAATTTTCAAAAAAGATCCATCCACTTGTGCATAATACTCACTTCCCGTTGAATGAAGAATGCAGAACTATATTTGAATCATTAAAGAAAGAAATAGGATCTGCAGTTCTAGTGCACATTGATGAAAAAGTCCCGTTCACTTTGGAAACTGATGCCTCAGATTACGCTATTGGAGCAGTATTAACACAGAATGAGAGACCAGTGGCGTTTTTCTCAAGAACTCTTTCCACATCGGAAACTAGGCACTCTGCAGTGGAAAAAGAAGCTTATGCCATCGTGGAATCAATCAGGAAATGGCGACATTACTTACTTGGACGAGAATTTACACTTATCACAGACCAGAAATCAGTTTCATTCATGTTTAGTAATAAACAAACCAGCAAGATTAAGAATGACAAAATCCAACGATGGCGCCTTGAATTGTCAGAATATAAGTTCAATATAATTTATAGAGTTGGAAAAGAGAATATACCAGCAGATACACTATCAAGAGTCTGTGCCACTGTTGGATGCCATACAGATATAAAGAAACTGATAAAAATTCATGAGGACCTGTGTCATCCAGGAGTTACTCGACTCCATCATTGGACCAAAACAAAGAACTTACCATATTCAATAGATGATGTAAAAGAAGTATGTTCCAAATGTATTACATGTTCTGAAATGAAACCACGCTATGCCAAAGGAACTGGCCGCCTTATCAAAGCAACTCGACCATTTGAACGTCTTAATATGGATTTCAAAGGCCCACTACAATCAAGTTCAAGGAACAAGTATATTTTAGTTCTTATAGACGAATATTCCAGATTCCCATTTGCCTTCCCCTGTCCTGACATGACTACTAATACAGTAATAAAACAACTTACATCACTATTCTCTCTTTTTGGTGTACCGTCTTACATACATTCCGATAGGGGAACATCGTTTATGTCATCAGCTTTGAAAAATTTCCTACTATCAAAAGGAATTGCCAGCAGCAGAACATCGCCCTATAATCCAGCCGGTAATGGGCAAGTCGAACGGTACAATGGAGTTATATGGAAAAGTGTGATGCTAGCCCTAAAATTGAGAGGTTTGAACAACAGTCACTGGGAAAAGTTCTCCCCGATGCCCTTAACTCTATTCGTTCCCTATTATGCACAAGCACCAACTGCACACCACATGAGCGGATGTTTTTTACATGCAAGAAACTCAAGTAATGGAAAACCATTACCAACCTGGCTATCGACACCTGGACCAGTATGGTTGAAGAAGATGACAAAAAACTCAGAACAAGAATCGCAAGTTGAAAAAGTTGAATTAATCGAGAGTAACCCTGAATATGCGTTTGTTCGCCACAACGACGGCAGAGAATCGACAGTCTCACTTCGCCAGCTCGCCCCATACCCCACGAGTGCCGATTGATATTAAGGGGGGAAGATTGTGATGATAAAACAGCTGTAATATTTATAATCTGTTATCTCTGTTACTAAGACACATATTTAATGTCGAATAAAGCTCGTGTTGAGTCCAATTCTATTACAATAATCATCTGCATAATGTCAACTTTTAATTTGTCACCTAGTGCTAAATGTTTAACATCAAGTTGCTTATGCATGTCTACAAACATGTCATTAATTGCAGTTTGTATTTCGAGTACCTTCTGATTAAACTCTTGCTTCTTAATATAGTTATTTTCAGTTTGTGTGAGTAAACTCTCTTTTAAATCTGTCAATTCCCTATCTAGCAAATCTGTATCAACATGTTTCAAACTATTGTTCTTACTTTGTTGTTCACATAATGATTTCAATTCATCTGATTTTTGATCAAACAACGACCTACTAACATACTTTACCTCAATTTTATCACTAATTGATTTTGATAGGGTTTTCAATTGTAAATCAAAATTCTGTTTTTGCTGTGCTATTTCCTTCAATATATCAGACATTGTATGTAATTTTCTTTCAAACACTTTCTTTGTAATTAAATCAGCCTGTAGTTTTTGGAATATATTAGTTGATATTGCAAGTAATTTGCTGTCTAGATATTTTCTATTTACTAATGATGATGAATCAGACTGCAGTTTATTGAATATATTTGTTGAAATTTCCTGCAATTTACTGTCCAAGTATTGTCTGTTAACCAACAATGGATCTGACTGTAATTTAGTAAATAAATTTGATGATATTTCAAGTAGTTTACTGTCTAAATATTCTCTACTTGCTGCCACTAGCGACAACAATGTTGATTCACAACCACTGTTTACTGCTGCTGCTGTATGATTACTATTAAACACATGATGTGTTCGACCAAAGCGATCTATTGTACTACTACTCACAGTACTACTTGCCATCTCTGTCAAGTGTTAAACACATACTAACTGCTACCACCACCACCACCTAATATAATACCACTTTCTTTGAGTTCTTCAATAATTGAAGCCATTTCAACAGTATGTGATCTATTTCCTGCCTGTTGTGATGAAATTAGAATATTTAATCTGTCAATCAGTTCATTTGGATCATCCCAATAGACATATTGTCGACTAGTAGATTCATTTCTTATAAAACCCATACCACTAACAGCAGCATCACCAGCAATGTTCTTCCTTAATCTTTTCTTTGTTTTCCTACTTGCTGATGGGAATAAAGATTGAATAATTTGTGATTTGTAGCCATTATTTCTTTTAACATATCAGACATTGTATGTAATTTTCTTTCAAACACTTTCTTTGTAATTAAATCAGCCTGTAGTTTTTGGAATATATTAGTTGATATTGCAAGTAATTTGCTGTCTAGATATTTTCTATTTACTAATGATGATGAATCAGACTGCAGTTTATTGAATATATTTGTTGAAATTTCCTGCAATTTACTGTCCAAGTATTGTCTGTTAACCAACAATGGATCTGACTGTAATTTAGTAAATAAATTTGATGATATTTCAAGTAGTTTACTGTCTAAATATTCTCTACTTGCTGCCACTAGCGACAACAATGTTGATTCACAACCACTGTTTACTGCTGCTGCTGTATGATTACTATTAAACACATGATGTGTTCGACCAAAGCGATCTATTGTACTACTACTCACAGTACTACTTGCCATCTCTGTCAAGTGTTAAACACATACTAACTGCTACCACCACCACCACCTAATATAATACCACTTTCTTTGAGTTCTTCAATAATTGAAGCCATTTCAACAGTATGTGATCTATTTCCTGCCTGTTGTGATGAAATTAGAATATTTAATCTGTCAATCAGTTCATTTGGATCATCCCAATAGACATATTGTCGACTAGTAGATTCATTTCTTATAAAACCCATACCACTAACAGCAGCATCACCAGCAATGTTCTTCCTTAATCTTTTCTTTGTTTTCCTACTTGCTGATGGGAATAAAGATTGAATAATTTGTGATTTGTAGCCATTATTTCTTTTAACATATCCACGACGATCTAAATGAGCAGATGTTAGCTGTAGTATATTTCAATATTTTATCAAATCACGTTCGGTGTACATTTTCATGTCAGGCTGTTTTTTAAAGAGAAGTTCACACAAACCAACTGTTAAACGATATCTATTATTATTGTCGATAATTAAATTAGCATTGTCAATAATAATTTCCTTTGTACCCATAAAGTATTCATTATTGTTACTGTCATAACATATACCATAAGATATACAATTATTTAGTTTTTCCTTATGAAATTCGCGTATATACTCATCAACGAAATCATTTTGTATTGTTGTCTTATTACCCACATTAGATCTATTCAATCCTTCCCCCTCATCCTCCATTTTACCTTTTTCCTCCTCCTCCTCCTCCTCCTCATCCTCCTCCTCCTCCTCCTCCTCTGATTCTTCTTTAAGTCTGCTTCTAGTGTCAGCCATCTGCTGCTGCTGCTGCTGATGTTGTTGTACAAGTGTATCTTTCAATTCTTTTAGTGGATTAACAATTGGTTCTAATGATTTTTGTCTAATTGTATCATTTTCCCCAATCATACTAGTTAATGATTTATGCTTATGAATAATTGATTCACGCAAACCTTTTATCCTGTCAATCACTTTACTAGACTGACGATGACATTGTCGCCGTGCATGTTCTTGTTCTCGTCGTCGTTGTCTATTTTGTTTGTATTTCTTTCTCTTTGATTTAAATTTACGCATATTGCTAGTAGAGTATAGCTCTTTCATCTACACTGTCTCAACAACAAATGATGAGAATTGACACATGTTAGTTGGTACTGCTGCTGCTATACAAGCTTGGATCAATATACTTACCAAGACAATTACGATATTTACCAGCATCAGTTTTACACTCAGTAAACATTGAAATAAAACTATGATTTCCGCTTTGCCATACATCTGAACATAGTTTTCTAAATGCAATGAATGTCATATCAGATCCAACAAAATCTCTAAACACTAATTTTAAATTATGCATATCCATTTTAAATATGATAAGCATATTTGCATTGTCTCTAATATGATGTTTTGAAATTGCACCATAGCTTTGAATCAAATACACACAATCTATGTTTTTGTGTCTGCCCATTGTGAAAAAGTTACGTATTTGCGGCACACGTGTAACATTCAAATCGTCGAATATCAACAGTGAATGATTGTCAACATCATTCGGCTGTGGTATACTTTCAATGTTGTCAGATTTATAATATTTCACACACTTGAGTTTTGAAAAAACAATATCCAATAACTTATACTTTTCCTGATACAATGACTTACTGAACAAGTATAAGTTTTTGAATTTTAATCCATTCTTATCAAATATCAAATTCAGCAGTACATTTGTCTTTCCACAATTTGATGCACCGCAAATTAGAATTCTAGCTGAACTTGGTAGAAATTCACCATGCTTTTTTCCATCTAGACAAGCTTTGTCTGCTTGTTTTAAATCTACAATAAGATTATCAAAGTTAACTATTGCAATTGCCGCTTCTTCTGGCGGTACCGCCGCCGCCGCTGCCGACATAATAACTACTATTTTTATCAACTCTTGCTGCTGCTGCGCGCTTGCTGCTTACACATGTGCATCTGCACAACAACTATACTGGATAGGTTACTGCTGCTACGTACTACAAATGGTTTGTGGATGAAGAAAACATAGACACAATGATCAGATGTACACACATACAGCTTTTATTAACACAAGATAATATCTGTCGTGCACCAGCTAATAATTATTTCATCTTCTACTTGCAAAAGAATAAAAAAAATATTGACAGTGTTTCAGCTAATAATTATTATTACAACAAATTTAATCTTCTACTTGCAAAAAAATAGACAAATATTGACAGTATTTCAGCTAATAATTATTACAACAAGTTTCACACACTAATCGAGATTTGCCTTTGACATACAATTGTCTAAAATATAAATGAATATGTTTTCTTTATCATCATCATCATCAACTGAATTGAACTTTGTTGATTTAATCTGTGAGTAAAGTATGTTCAGTGACATAGAAAATTGAGCACAAATACAAGTATCAACCACATCGAATCCATTTTGATTTGCTTCTTTCAAAAATACATTGTTATGGGAGCATATACTTAAATGAAACTTATCATCATCATCAACACATTCACTTGCTTGTGTGTTTTTTTCAAATAAGTTTACTAAAAAACATTTTTCGATATCAGCACGTGTTACACACATCGCTTTAGTGAACACAATAGATCTATAATTCTAGTAATAACACGACACGAATTGTTACCATTCAGCAAAAAACACAACAGTGGGCCCGCCGCCACTTCTGTCATTATGTTTCTATCATATCTGAAACAATATTATTGATGATAACTGCTAGTGTTTGCATGTAGTTTCTGTACAGATGGAGTAATAATATCTGACTTATCTACCCAGCTTGGCTTATCAAAACCTAACCATTTAACAAGACATTTATTCTTAGATTTTCATATTATTCGTTCAACCAAATATGTATTTTGTTCAGACGGTGATAATTTCGTTTTCATCAATTGTTCACTATAGAATCGACCTTGTATGATTTCATTGTTAAGATTGCATATTACATAGGTTGGCGGTTGTGTAGGATAAACAGCATGTATTATAAACAGTTCTGGCAACCAATTTAATCTAAAACTTTTATCAAAAACCTGACGAAACTTACTTATTCGCACTACGTCACCTAATGCAAACTTTGCACGATAAACTAAATGTGATTGCTTTTTATTCTTCTTCTTCTTCAATTGTAACATGATCCAGGGGTGCCCAGCCCCCCCAAGGCCAATGGCGCATGCCCCCCCCAATTCAAGTGTAATGCCCCCCCCCAATCCATGTGTAATGACCCCCCCCAAAGTACCCCAACTCCCAACTCTTTAGTTTTTAACATGAGTCAGTGTATGACAATAAAATTCACATCTTAAGGTGCTTACAGATATACGCGCTGCGAACATGAGCAATTCACTTTTAATCAGCTGATGCCAAGCTTTTTATATCTGTATTTTACCGTTTCTGTAAAAATACAGATATAATCAGCTGATTGGAAGTGAATTGCTCATGTTCGCAGTGCGTATATCTGTACGCTCTTCTACATTCTAATCTTCCAAAGGACATTATTTACCTTTGGTCTTGTGAGGAATTCTTTCTGTTTTCATAATATTGTAAAAATATATTCTATACCATCGTTTCTTATCTCTTTAAAATAGAAATTGGGTATTTTTTGATATTATTTTTGAGACTAGCAGTGCACCCGCTCTTGTTCGGGAGGACTAGAAAGAACTTCATTACATCAGGAAAAACTACATGACACATATTTTAATAGGATATCAAAAGATAAGTAAGGGAGGCTTTGCTTTTTAAATGTTAAGGTTACTTATAAAAAGTTGAATAATAATATCATTGATAATTCTTTATTGCAAAAGAATATTGCATAGCAATCTTGGTAAACATTCATACAAATTTGGAATGATTTTATTCATACAATATATAATGTCGGCAAGTTTAGGTATTCTAAATCCTATACTATTAAACGAGCAATTTCTGTTTAGATGTTTTGATGTTTTAATTTTTAGATGTTGTATTTTAGATATGTTTGTATTTCACCGGATCTCGAAAACGGCTCTAATGATTCTCACGAAATTCAGAACATAGTAGGTTTATAATATGAAAATTCGATTAGACAAGGTCTCATCCCTGAGGAAACTCGCTGAAGGACATTGAAAGAATTTATTTATCCTTGGAAAAACAGCTGATAATTTCGGCGTCTGTTGATGATGGAAGTGAGTGAGCGAGTGCATGTGAGTGGGACTGAGACAAAATTATGACTCAGCTGTTGAACTTTTGTTCATAATTCAATCAGGTACTTAGTGACAGTTGTACAAAAGCCGGTTAAATTTTAATCCCAATTAATTCCAGTAGAACCAATCAGATAAGCTATCTTTTTGAGATGGTCTTCTGTGATTTGGTTCACGTGACATGAATCAGGATTAAAATTTAACATGCTTTTGTGAGAGAAATTTTCGCATTCCTCTGCGAATTAATCTCAATCCTCTGTGATTAGATAGGACCTTTCCATATGAACTATGAATATTTATTATAATTTCTTCTTTCGTAATAATTTTTATATGCTTTTGTAGGTACTCCAGAGCGGAGCTCAGTGCCCCGATATTTATCATGAATTGGAATAGGTTGTCACTGATGTTGTGTTGTTGGTAGTATTTACTTTTTAACATTACAAGAATAAATAACACAAGTCGAACAAAATGTATCTTTAAATGGTTTGGGTTTTGGAATAAAGATATCATCTGAACAAGTACATTTTGTAAATTCTATCTATTAATACCAAATATCGGGGCACCGAGCTTTGCTCGTTATTTATTCATTGATAAACAGATTTATTTCATTGATAATCATTTCTTTAAAGTGATTGGGGAAGTACTAACAGGAACAGCCCAAAACTGTTACTTACCCGAATTTTGATTTATTCACTACGAAAAATATATTTCGTCTGTGATTTATTCACAGACGAAATCATCATCTGTTTTTCCAAGGATGAATTATCCTTTTCATGTCCTTCAGGGAGTTTTTTCAGGGATGAGGCCTAGCGCAATCGAATTTTGATATCATAAACCTACTATATTCCGAATTTCGTGAAAATCGTTAGAGCCGTTTCCGAGATCCGTTGTACATAAATAACCAGATAGCCAGATAACCAGATATAGAAATAGAAAAATATAAACAGATATACATAAATTGCTCGCTATTATAATAGGATAACAACTTATTGTCCAGTCAAATGGTCATTTTTCAGGAAACAGCCCCGAAATAATTTTTTCGATGGTTCTATATATATTTTGGGGCGCTGAATTCTAATCTGAGATTTGCTGACACACCAGAAGGCGACTTCTCCATTCTCACAGTCTGGCATATGCAACGTTGCATATCTTGTGGAACACTTCAGATGCAAAATCCAAAAAGTGGTCGAGGTTGTGATGAATTTTCTCCTCTTTTCACTCCCATGAAATATACTTCTGTTTTCAATACCGTTCAAAAGTTACAGTCAATTGAATGATGATCTTTATTTTCTCATTTTTCTTGCGATTTTACTGTTTTTAAAGAGTCTCTAAATGAGTACAATGCATGATCGAAACTTGCGATTGGTCTTAAATGAGAGAAAATTTCATGCTCTATAAGCTGAGTTGCCCTAAATTGATCTTGCATTACTGTTTATATCGAAAAACTGCCCAGACTGTGAAAATGAGAAAAATATCGCATATTTCTTGCAACAGCAAGGAAACTCAAACACAGGACCATTAAAAATTGAAATGAAGCAAAGGAAATCAGAATAATAGTGGATGATGAAGTTATAATTTATTTTTGTCAAAGATTTACCTTAAAACTCATAGGCTTAAAATTACTCAAATTCCTGCATACAAAATATTATCAATTGTGCTTATGCTTTATATTGAGTTACACTTAGCAAAATATAACATTGTAAAGGTGGGAAAACTTAACTACATTAGGATATCTCTATTTAATACCTTGATTTTTTAATCATAATTCAAAATGTTGACATAAAATATACAAAAAATCATGCCCCCCCCCAAAAATGTTGATGGCGCAAATTGTGTCATGCCCCCCCCTTGTGGGCACCCCTGACATGATCAACTGTTTTTCATGACGTCGTGTAACACTGGCCGGTGTCATGCCAATTGAGGAATGAATAGTGTTATTATATTGATTTACAATGTCTGGCAAAATGTTCAACCATTTTTGTGTGCCACTAGCAGTTAGTTGTTTATACAAATTTGTTTTCAATGTTCTATTCAATCTTTCTACAAAAGCTGCCTTAATTTCAGAAAATACACTGTAATGATTAATGTGTAATCTATTGAATAGTTGTTTAACATCTTTATTGTAAAATTCACGACCTAAATCGCTTTGCACATTTTTTATACCTTTATTTAACTGTAATATCCGCGCTAATTTTTGTACAACTTCTTTTCCTGTTTTAGTTTTTAATGGTTCAGCATAAGCATAACGTGAAAAACAATTAATAGCAATTAACACATAATGATAACCATTGTTTGCTTTAGCAAATTCTGGCATCTCTATTAAATCAATTTGAATGAGGTCTTTTATTCCTTTCAGTATATAATTACGTCTGTTAAATTTCCTTCTTGCTTGTCGATGTAATTCTTGTGCAATTTTCTGTTGCAAATCCGTCATCATAAATTGGTTCTGTTTCTTCTACTACTTCACGTTGTGTGCGTGCGTGCGTTTTGCTAGAGTTCAGCTCACCTGGCAACAGCAATCCTTCTTCTTCTTCTTCTTCACACAACACTGACCACTTGTGATAACCACTTCCTCTACACACAACAGCAGCTGCTGCTGACCCCATACTCTCTCTCTCACTGCTTTAACTCTAGCCGCTGCCTCCATCTTCTTCTTCTTCTTCTTCTCTTCTTCTCTCTTCTATTGAATGATGACCCCACGCTTTTGTTTCTATTCCATTTGATTCAATATATCTCTTTGTATCAAAATGGTGATAATGCAATTTTTGCACATCTTATCTGATAAATATCATGGGAATAACTACGTAATTGTGAAAAGCATTCGTGTTGTATTGATCTATCTGTCAGACATTTCATATACATATCAAACCTCAGTTTATTATCTATAACCGTTCTTGCTACACCCTTAGGTGTATGTTTACTCATTATTTTAGTAGAACTACTTGCTAATTCCTTACTACTTGCTAAATCCCTACTACAACAACTACTACTACTACTACCACTACTACTACTACTATTTATGCTGCTTGAAATATATTCAAAACTGTAAAGTTTCGCCCGTAAACCCGAAAAAGCAGTTATTTGAAAATTAGAAAGTTCATCTTTAAATGTACCAGGTACACCACGATTTAATTGGCTATAACAACAATGAGTGGTGGGGTAAGCACTTGTATCAAAATGTTGGAGATTTTGTTTGATAACTGCATAGATATCGTCTGATTTGATATGATATAGCAATGAGTCTGTATCGCTCATGCATAATTTCACACAGCTTGGATCGAACATTTTCAAGAAAATGTTGTAGTGAAAATTGAACATTGTAAATTTACCCAAATCAAGAATAGAAAAGCCAGCATAAATTGGACGATCTAATTTTATTTCTGTTTTACACATTTGTACACCAACAATGTCTTTGTCAAACACAATCCATCGTTTACAACTTGGTTTTGCAATCAATCTTTCCAATGATTTCTGACTAGTAATTAGCTTGAAATCTATTCGTTTCCTAGAACTTTCAAGCATCTTGCCGTACAGTGAATTACTCAAAAATTTAAAGAGCTGACATTCAAATGAATTTTTAGCCTCCTTCCTAACTTGTGCATTCAAATCAATAAACGGTTTGAGCCAGTATGACTGTTGAAAAGCGATTACTCTATGTACAGCAGTCAATTTCATGCCTAAGCTTAAATAAAGTTTCAAATTTCTATAGTGTAGAACATAACGATTACGATTATGGAGGGTTGCTAAGAATCTTGTTGATGCGCTAGCGCGCGCGTCCGTCACTTGTGAGGATGACAGCGCTTCTCTGTGTCTTCATTGATATTGTCTTCTGTTTGATATGATGAGAACAGGCTGTGTGGCGGCTGATCTTTTAACGGTGCAAGTGGAAAGTCATTATGTAAATCATGTAAATTAACAGGATACAACAGGTCTGCTTCGATTATATAGCCAATGTCTGCTTCATCATCAATAGTTGTAAAATCGCCTAAAACTGTAATTTCATCTTGTGATAAAAATCTAAAATTTGATTGCGGTAGTTCGTATGCTATCATTGAATGAGCGTATAAGCTTGTACAATCAAGATACAACAAAAAACTAGATTCAATAGCTGGATTATAATTACAACCCATAAATTCATTGTTAGCGACTGCGTGACGGTGGGGAATGACTGACAAGCCGCCGCGTAAACCAGTTTCTATGAGCAGGTTCATATCAGCATTGCTGATTAATTCCAAGTGTACTTTTGACAAAAATAACATTGCATTCAACAAAAAATGGGGTAACGAAACAAAGTGGGAAACGTCAAGCTTGTAAATCGAAAAAAATACATTCCTAAAATTTTGAAAAATATCTGCCAGCAATAAACAATCGGTAAGAAGGTACAGATCATGGTAATCGCCTATCGTTTCAATGTCAAAATCGTGCCATACTTTTTGTGCATGGTTGTAATCGCTTACTTGTAATGCTGTATTATTAAGACTACTGTAAAATGCCTCAATCGGCGGTAGTTGCTGTTCATCAAATTTGTCTGCATCTGTTATATATTCGTAGGGGTAGACACCCTTGCGTAATAACAATTTTTGTTGGTTTTTTCCGTTGAATATGCTACACATTACTTTGAAATTTGTTTCAATGTTTTCTTTATCACTTGCAAGATTGGCTGTGTCTGTGGACTTGAGCACAAAAATTGATAGCTATCAAGAAATGTTACCCGATTTACTGTAATTGTGAGGAATTTTTCCGATGAGTTTGCAATACAATGAATTTTTTCCTTTCGTCCTGCTAAAGCCTTTACAATGAAATGACTGTCATATCCGCGAAAATTATGAAAAAAACAGTTTAAGAATGACGGTACTTTTGCATTTAAATTACAAGACTTGTGCGTTGCACCGAGATACAAGCCAGTCATATGCGAATGATGTCTGCATTGAATATCGTTGTCTTTAAATTCATCGTTGCACAGAAAACAGTTTCTACTATTGTTAAAATCTAATAATTGTTGTTTGTTCAGTTCAATCATTGGCACTTCACGTTGCATATCAAAAGAACAGTTTCGAACTATGGCTATGATTTCATCTAGAAATTTTTCAACAATTTTCTCACCAACACTTGAAGCTCTATAGATGCGTGGACCGTAAAATATTTCACCCAATTCATCTAAAATAATAAATGAGTAACCGCAAGCAACATGTTTTTGAGTTTTCCTTGTAAAGCTAATTCTTATATCAGTTCCAAGCAAATCATCATCCACATCATCCACATCATCATCATCATCATTATTTGTTGGTACAATAAAACTTTCAAAATCAGCAAATGCAATGTATTTATTTTTCAAAGTGTACGAATAATTGCTAAACTTCATAATTTCACCCTGTTCAGGCAGTATTGTTTTTTGTATAGCAAATGTTGAGCACAAATCCATGTGCTTGTCTAAATTTGCTTTTCTGTCACAATTTGCTTGTCTATTGGCTGTGAATTTATTGAAACAAAATGGGCAAATAAACACTTGTCCTTTATGTGATGACAAGTGGTGGCTCAGTAGTCGTGACAAACCATCATACCCTTGACGTGTGTTTATCAGAACATAGTGCCATTTTTTCGGTGTTGTATCATTTGACAAGAGTAAAAGATTTATTTTGTGTTTGCGTTGTCTATAAATTGAATAACGGTACGGGAAAAACTTATTGTTACTTGAATCATAGGCAATCACTGTGATTGATATGTTCACATTTTGTAATTCAAATTTTTTAATGTCATGCACTGTGCTAGGAAACTCTATACAGGTCAAATTTAGTGTGTTTTCAAATTATTTAAGATAATCAACAGTCATACTGCTACGTCTGAAATGAAAATAGCTAAGTACGCTCCATAGAAAACATTTGCTATCGTTTCTGTTCTGTACATTTATAATGGCTTTTTCTGCTTTTATAAAAGCAGGTGTTTCAATATATGTGTCATTTCTGCCAGTTAAAGGATTATAACGAATAATATTTAAATCAAGGGAAATAATTCTAACAACATTCCATCCACTACTGTATCTTATAAATTTGTCAAGTGTCGATTCTATTTTATCTACACCTCTATTGAACTGATCTTGCAACTCATCTAAATGTTAATCAACATTTACTAACACAGACGTAAAGCTATAGAATGATGCATTTGTTGTAGTTTCAATAACTTCCTGTTGATTGTTATCAACATTTACTTTTTTCAATAAAACAGTTGTTACAAAATACCATTTAATATTTCCATCAAAATGTTCACTTTCTTTAACAATTAGTTCAGGTTTCAAAATTTGCAGTAATGTTTGAACAACATTGATAAATATTTTTCTAAATAAAAGACAATATCGTATTGCGCTCGAATTTATGCTGGTTATTCTTTCAATTGTATAATCCATATTAATTACTTGAAATAGCAGTAGTAGTAGTAATAATAAATTCCTCACCGCTTGAAAGTTGTTGATTGTGGATCGTTGTTCTTTATCACTGCTTTTGTTGGCTTCGTCCTTTGCTGCCGAACACGTGTTGTTGCACAAATTTGCAGGTGCATCCAGTCCCTGCTCACTAGACCAACTACTGGTCAATGGTTTCTGCGACTGCAGCCCCTCATCAGCTGCTGATGTGAAGATTCGTCGTCCTCCTCCGACAACGTTTTTTTGATACCAACGCCTCTGGTCTAATCGTATCGGTTTTGGTGTTGGGCAAAAAAGTTTTGATGGCGGTGAAGTGCAGTCATCCGTCTCGTTGCCTTCATAGTCCATTATCCCCCCAACCACCTCCTCTGCCACCACCACCACCTCCTCCTCCTCCTCCTCCCATCTGGAAACAACAAACAAATAGAATGGAATGTGTGTGTGTGTGTGTGTGTGTGTGTGTGTGTGTGTGTGTGTGTGTGTGTGTGTGTGTGTGTAAATGTATACATTTGTAATCATACTGAATGAACAGATAAAATTTACTTGCACAAATATTTTCAGTTTAGAGCAAGGCAATATAATCTTCACAATAGATGTGTGTGTGTGTGTGGTGTGTGTGTGTGTGTGTGTGTGTGTGTGTGTGTGTGTAAATGTATACAATTGTAATCGTACTGAATGAACAGATAAAATTTACTTGCACAAATATTTTCAGTTTAGAGCAAGGCAATATAATCTTCACAATAGATGTGTGTGTGTGTGTGTGTGTGTGTGTGTGTGTGTGGTGTGTGTGTGTGTGTGTGTGTGTAAATGTATACAATTGTAATCGTACTGAATGAACAGATAAAATTTACTTGCACAAATATTTTCAGTTTAGAGCAAGGCAATATAATCTTCACAATAGAACTATAAACATGTCAATGTAATTGCTTTATCACGAATATGTTCAGTTTGTAAAAACAATCAATAATTAGATAAAATATTTTTTACTTACGTGAAGGTTGATGATGCTGCAGCAGCTGCTGCTGCTGTTTCTGGCGATTGCTGTGAATCCATTAGCACACATGCACACAATGATTTTTGCAACAAACGTAATCGAGTCACAACAAACGAATGCAAGCAAAACGCATGGAAGACAACGCTTTTATATTGCCACTACTCAAACACACAACACATTGATAGCAATTATAATATGCACAATAACTGACACACAGCTGTTACTTTGACAGATGTTGATTCCGTAACAGTTCTTTGCAACAAAATTTGCAAGGTGCAAACAACTTAGCCGTTTTTTCCTCAAGCTGATAATGCATCTGTACTAACATTTGGCATATGCATCAAACAGATATACTTTTTTGTTATTCTTATCATCTATATTCATCAAGTGGATAATAACGAAATTTGCAAGGTGCAAAGAACTTAGCAAATTTTTTCACGATTCCAATGATACCTAATTTATTAAGATTGGTCGAAGAATAACAGAGAAATTAATTTTTTCGTACTGCATGCATGACCACTTTTCACCATTTAAAGATCAATATTAATTTTTTAATTCCAGATGTATTTAAGATGAAGCTTTGAAACTCGGTATGGCTCCATATGGGCAAACAGATGATTTTACAATGGTTTTCAGATGATAATGTTTGTCTTGTAAAAGTATTGTTGTTTCATTAAAAGTAAAGAACCAGATGTAGTGCTTCCTATTTCTTAGTCTCACGTTTCCTAGGTCTTATTTCTATCTTAAATTTCCAGTTTCAATATTTTCTTACGTTGCTTCTACACAAATATTTAATTATTGTAATGGAATTTAGTTCGCTGGAGTACACCGATATTCACTTCATGTATGGAGCAGCTCTTGGCAATGCGACCGAAGCAAGAAGAATGTATGCAGCTGCATTTCCAAACCGCCGTCTCCCTTCCGACAAGGTGTTCACAAGAACTCACAATCGGCTGAGAGAAGTTGGTTCATTTGAACGGAACAGGGTAATTGCTGGTAGGCCTCGAGCAGTTCGAAATGTTGCTTTTGAAGAGGAAGTATTGCAGAAATTCGATTTCAATCCTAGAACGAGTACGAGAGCAGTTGCAAAGCAAATCAATTCAAGTGCTTCTTCTGTGTGGCGTGTACTAAACAAGGAAAGACTTCACCCCTTCCGCTTTCAAAAAGTTCACTCATTGGTTGAACGCGACTATGAGCCAAGAGTAAACTGTGCCCGTTGGTTTCTTCAGCAAGACATTATCCAACCAAATTTTCTAGAAAATGTGTTATTTACCGATGAGTCCAGCTTTACAAGAGAAGGAATCTTCAACTCTCGCAACAGTCACGTCTGGGCCTTAGACAATCCTCATGAGGTCAAAGTGCGTGGTTATCAGCATAGATTTTCGCTGAATGTTTGGACGGGTATCTTAGGTAATCGCGTGATTGGACCATACATTCTTCCTAATCGTCTGAATTCTCCCACGTACATTACTTTTTTAAGAGACATACTACCAGAACTTTTGGAAGATGTGCCTCTTGCAAACAGATATAATATTTGGTTTCAACATGATGGTGCCCCTGCTCATTTCGGAAATGTTGTTACGGACTTTCTGAACATGACCTATCGTCAGCGGTGGATTGGGCGGGGTGGACCAGTACCGTGGCCCGCACGTTCACCTGACCTCAACCCTTTAGATTTTTTTTTCTGGGGCCATATGAAAGACCTTGTTTACAGCACGCCAGTAGAAAACGAAGAAGACCTTGTGGCAAGAGTGGTTGCTGCAGCAGGTGCCATTCAAGATGATGAAAATGCTTTTATAGCAGTTCGACGGTCCATGATTGAAAGGTGCAGACTGTGTAATCAAGTTGAAGGACGGCATTTTGAGCAATTGCTGCATTAGTATCAGTGAACCGATTTGAGTGAAATTAATATTTTTCAATGTAAAATAAAATTTGGAGGAAAGTTATTCTTGTATATTTCTGTAATAAGAACGGTTTTCATGAAATTATAAAAAAAATTAATATTGATCTTTAAATGGTGAAAAGTGGTCATGCATGCAGTACGAAAAAAATTAATTTCTCTGTTATTCTTCGACCAATCTTAATAAATTAGGTATCATTGGAATCGTGAAAAAATTTGCTAACTTTTTTGTCTCTTGTAAATTTTCTGTAAAATGGACGGTTTTCGAGATATTCGCCATCAAAAATTTAAAATGGCCGCCATTTTGAAAAATTTCAACGAAAATTTTTTTTTTATTTTTATAGTTGAGTCTTTATAGCATAAATATTCATGCCAAATTTCAGATCAATACAACATTGCTATTGAAAGGATGGTAGCAAGAAAAAATGCATCGTCATCAAGCACAACGATGTGGCGCTGGGTATTTATCAAAACTTAGTGGATTCGCCTCAACCGCCTTAATAAATTGTCGACAACTTACCAATTGAATTGCATATTCCACCAAACTATTGCTTTTGTGGCCCGGGCACAAAGTTAGATAAAAGATTGAAGAGGGGGGATAAAGGAATTAATTCATTAGATGAAGCATGTAAAGTGCATGATATAGCGTATGCACAGCACAGTGATAACAAGACACGAGCAGTGGCGATCGTCATTGGCTGACACTGCATGGGCTGTTTTCAAAAATCCAAACACTGGTTTATCTGAAAAGGCAGCTGCATATCTAGTTACAAATTTGATTAAAGCAAAAGCTGCATTTGGTGGTGGCGGCCGCCAAGGAAAACAAGAAAACATTAGTTGGAAAAAATAATTTATCAGAGCAAAGAAGTGCACATTCACGACAAAAAGCAATCAAACAATAAGTAAACACATAGCTGGTCAAGGTTTTATTAAGACCATATTCACTTTTGAGTGGTGGTGGTAGAATCATCCCAAGTCCAAGCAGACAAAAGATGAGAGAAGGAGGAGGAGGAGAAGAAAAACTGTAACCAGAAGAAGAAGAAGAAGAAAACATGAAGATAAAAGGACAGCTGTCAAATTATGATCTACGAGATTGGGCTGATATTTTAGATATCAAATTACATGGAATTTATATGATTGATACACTGCCAAAAAGAATAATTTCAGTGAAAAGCACAAATTATAAACTTGGACTCGATATGAACAGTGGAACACATTGGGTGGCTTATAAAATACATGCACATAGAGTTATATTTTGATCCAATTGGTAATTTACAGCCACCTGTTCAATGATAGACTATTTCAAACAACAGCCAAATGTGGAAATTTATTTCAATTATGATCAATTACAAAAACTAAATAGTAATGTATGCGGTCATTTTGTCTTTTATTTCTTGCAGATGTGTTTAGTCAGTTGTAGAAGGTGGTAACACACATACACACATGGTTGTAATAACATTATCAACAGTAGTAGCTGTTTATAGAAGTACTACCCACTGTATTGCGCTTGATACACGCTATGAATATGGAATTGGTTTGATTAATATATGGACATACAATAGTGTACCGAATATAATCAAAAATGTCAACTCATCTTTTAAGTATGGTGATAAATTGGTTGATTTGGATACAGGTTCCTATGAAATTGATCGTATAATAAGTGAAATAAAGAAAAAATAAATGTTGATAGTACAAATCTCATTATACAGGGAATAATACGACAATGCTATGTGAATTAAAAGTGGATAAAGATGTTGATTTAACAATGAGCACTTCACTAGCTGATATACTTGGTTTTGATAGAGAAATTCTAGTAGCAAATAAATGGCATTATTCAAACGATTAGTGTGCATCACAAATATAACATCGTTCCAGATTAGTTGTAATCTAGCATGCGGTAGTTATCGAAAGGAGAAGAGGTTCATACAATTTTGAATTTCTTCCAAAGGTTGCACCAGGTTTTCTAATAAATGAATCACCAAATCCAATTATTTATTCCATTGAACACACATAGAATTCAATCTATTGTAATTCAGATAGTTGATCAGAATGGTAAACTAGTTGATTTCCGCGGCGATAGTATAACAATAAGAGTTCACATTAGACGGAAGGAGTGAGAGAGAGAGAGAGAGAGAGGAAAGATGAATGCAAGGTGTGTTAGAACGATGTGCATTAGTTGTGTGTGAACAACGCAAGCAAGAGAATGGGTTTCGTTATTTATAACCTAGTGCCAGGTGCAAGTAGGTCTGCTAGTTGTCATCTGGCGCTTAGTACTTATCAGTCTGTGAAACTGATAACACATAATCGAGCAAGCTTTTAGAAAAGCTGGTTTTAAAGTAAATGGAAATATGTCATTAACACATGCAGCCGCAATTAGCGACATACTAAGTGTTGAACAAGATACACTATAATTCAGATATAACAAAATTTGATTATCACACACATGCTCCATATGGTAATTTGAAATTTCATAATAATGACGAAATTCGCATTTCAAAATCATCACACGATCTTATTTCTTTAGTTGCAAAATCTTTTCTTATTGTTGAAGGAAACAGCATGTAAAAAGCCGGGTAAAGAAAAGAAGACCCGCCCGTTGATGCACAATATACGCTCACTCAAATGCAGTAGCACATATGTTTGATGAGATACGATTTGAATTGGCAGATACAGTTGTTGCGAAGAGTTGTCTAGTGGGTATTACTTCATCTATAAAAGCATATTTAGTGAAAAAACAAATTGATAAAAATACATATGAGCTAGCAGGATTCAATAAGGGAGGATTAACACTTAGTAATAATAGCTTTGCATTTTGTGTTCCATGTAAATATCTTCTATCTTTTTTTGAGGATTTTCAACACGTGATTTTGAATATGAGACAAGAGCTTGTACTATTGAGATCGGCAACAGATGTTAATTGTATTAAATCCTCTAATGCTACAACAATGTCATTGGAAATAACAAAACTGCTTTGGAAAGTACCTTATATACATGTAGATGATCATTAAGATTGAAATTTCTAAAAATTGTCGATCAGGATAGGCTATTGAAAATTGCATTCAGAAAATGGGATATTCATGAATACCTGCAATTACCCAGTTCAACTTCAACTGTTTGGATGATAAAGACGGCATCAAAGGCTGACACACCACGATTTGTAATATTAGCATTTCAGACCAACAGGAAAAATGTAATGTCAAAGTCAATGTCCTATTTTGATTTGTGCAAATTGCATGATGTTAAACTTTTCTTAAATAGTGATATTTACCATATGATCGACTAAATGGAAACAAACAACTTCTATACAAAATGTTTTTGGATTTTGCACCCAGCTATTTTAATTTAGGAATTCATACCGAGCATGGTACAGATGTAGATTATAAAACTTCTACTGATAACTGATAACTGTGCAATAGTTGTACTTAATTGTTCACATCAAGCTGATCATTTAACATTGTCAATAGACATTCGATTGGAAATGGAGTTTGCAGAAAATGTACCAAATTTAACGACTGCATATTGTATTTCAATAAGTGACACATTAGTGGAAATAAACCATTAAGCGCATCAGTTCGCGAAGTTCAGTAATTTGACGCAAGAGTGTGTTTTATGAACAGAGGAGGAGGAGGGGGGTATATATATAAGTGCGTGTTTGAACAGTAATTACATCAGTTGCGCGATGAGTAGCCATCCACAACCGCCATCACCATCATTATTGCCAAAAGCAAAATTTGATGCATTTGTACAAAGAATGTGTGCTGGCGATGGGCAACAGAAGATGGATGAAGAAGGCAGCAGCAGCAGCAGCAGCAATTCGACAGAATTTCGAGAAATTGGTATACAATGCGACATGGATAAAGAAGAAGAAGAAGAGGAGGAGGAGGCGGCGAGAATGGAGAAGAATTGCCACAAACAGAAAAGTGATTCTTCTTTTGCTGTAGTCGAGTTACATTTTTTCAAAAGTGATGATAACTTTTCATTATAAAGAGGTAGGCATAATCGATCACAATCTACGCCATATTGTTCTACACTTCAAATCACCATTTGCAAAAAAATTACTGAGTAGAAAAATGTATCGTGATGTCTGTTGGTTGGAGCATAACTATCATAAAATTAAATGGGATCAAGGTGATTTGACTTATTCTGATGAACTGTTAGCATCATACTTGCAGAATTATTACAGTTTTTGAAAAGGTTACACAACAATGTACAAACTATGCCGGAGAACTTTGAAAAACCAGACTATTCAATGTTTACAGACTCTTGGTGTTCTAGTGTATGCAAAATTCATAACAAAACGAACAATGCACGTTGTGCGCTGTTTTGTGCATTCATTATTTGACAATCTTGTTATATGGTTATTTATGTTCAACGGATCTCGGAAACGGCTCTAACGATTTTCACGAAATTCGGAATTTAGTGTAGGTTTATGATATCAAAATTCGATTGCACTAGGTCTCATCCCTGAGAAAACTCCCTGAATGACATGAAAAGGATAATTCATCCTTGGAAAAATAGATGATGATTTCGTCGTCTGTCGATAACAGAAGATGCGTGTGCCTGTGTGGGAGATCAGCTGTGTAATCAATTAGCTTATCGTATCTCGCGAGAAATCTAGAAATTTTAATTGACTCGATCAAAATACAGTAATCTGATTTGTTGACATGAGATGGTATATATCTTAATATTCAAAGTTAATCATTATTTTACAGTTCTAAGTGATTAGTGAGTGTTATTTTGTTATTCTATTTGGTATGTAAACAATCCAAATTAGAAGTTTTATGTTTTCAAATATTTGGACTAAAAATTTCACTTGAATTCAAGTGTATCCTACTTTTTGGAATATTAAATATTCCAACTATAAATTTTATAGTGTATAAATCAAAATTCGGGGAAGAAACAGTTTTGGGCTGTGCCTGTTAGTCCTTCCCCAATCATTTAAAGAATTGAGTTCTGTTTTTTTGGAAACCCACTTGATATTTATCGATCTGGAAAAAGCTTTTGATACTGTACCAATACAGAGACTATTCGAAATTCTAGACAAATCAGCTATTAATGAACATTATATCTCTGCTGTCAAAGAAATTTACAAGGACCAAGAAAATGTTATAAAAATCGGAAACAGGGTGTCAAAACCATTTGGTACAAATAAGGGCGTACGTCAAGGCTGTCGCCTCTCTCCAACCCTGTTCAAAATCTACCTCGAGGATATATTACAAGAATGGAAAAGAAAATGTAAATGTATGGGTATCCCAATAAATAACGAATATATATTTACTCACTCTTGTTCGCTGATGATCAAGTAATAATGGCTGGTGATGAACATGATATTCATTACATGATCAGGAAGCTTGCTGATTCTTATGAAGGAAATGGAATGAAAATAAATTTCAAGAAGACCAAATACCTAGTCTCAGGAGGTACAGCTAAGGATCTACAAGTTGGAGATCATTAAGGTGATGCAATGTGTTGAATATAAATACCCGGGCAGTGTAATATCATCAGAGAGCAATTCCAAGAGAGAGATCATAATTAGAATTGGACAGGCTAGGCAGGCAACACAAACATTAAATTCCATACTTTGGTCCAAAAATATTACAAATCCCACAAAAATAAAAATGTATCATTCAATTGTACAGAGTATATTGCTCTATGGCTCTGAAACATGGGAATTAACAAAACGAGACACTCAAAGAATAAATGCTGTGGAAATGGATTTCTTGCGCCGGAGTTGTTGTGTTTCAAGGATGGATCGAGTGAGGAATACGGAGATAAGGAACAGAATAGGGAAACTGGACACAACAGTAGAGCAGATTGAAAAGAAGCGCCTTGTATGGTTAGGACATGCACAGAGGATGAGAGATGAGAGGTGGCCCAAAAAGATACTGAATTGGGATCCACCTGGAAAAAGAAGGAGAGGTAGACCGCCCGAACTGTGGAACAAACAGGTGCATATACGAGTATGAGGAATAGAAATCTGGTCCAGGGAGACTGGAATAATCGCAATAAATGGCAGATGGGATGCGAGAAACGGCTGGAGCTGTAAAATAGACTCGCTTATATATATATATAGTTCTGTTTATCAATGAATAAATAACGAGCAAAGCTCGGTGCCCCGATATTTGGTACTAATAGATAGAATTTACAAAATGTACTTGTTCAGATGATATCTTTATTCCAAAAACCAAACCATTTAAAGATACATTTTGTTCGACTTGTGTTATTTACTCCTGTAATGTTAAAAAGTAAATACTACCAACAACACAACATCAGTGACAACCTGTTCCAATTTATGATAAATATCGGGGCACCGAGCTCCGCTCTGGAGTACCTACAAAAGCATATAAAAATTATCACGAAAGAAGAAGTTAAAATAAATATTCATAGTTCATACAGAAAGGTTCTATCTAATCACAGTGGATTGAGATTGATTCCCAGAGGAATGCAAAAATTTCTCTCACAAAAGCATGTTAAATTTTAATCCTGATTAATTTCACGAGAACCAAATCACAGAAGACCATCTCAAGAAGATAGCTTATCTGATTGGTTCTACTGGAATTAATCAGGATTAAAATTGATAAATTCTTTTAATGTCCTTCAGCGAGTTTCCCCAGGGATGAAACCTAGTGCAATCGAATTTTTATATTATAAACCTACTATATTCTAAATTTCGTGAGAATCGTTAGAGTCGATTTCGAGATCCGGTGAAATACAAACATAAACATCTAAACATTTAAACATCAAAACATCTAAACAGAAATTACTCGTTTTATAGTATAGGATTTAGAATACCTAAACTTGCCGAAATTATATATTGTATGAGTAAATTCGTTCCAAATTTGTATGAATGTTTAGGTACCAAAATTGCTATGCAATATTCTTTTGCAATAAAGAATTATCAATTACCGTATATTATTATTCAACTTTTTATAAGTAACCTTAACATTTAAAAAGCAAAGCCTCCCTTACTTACCTCTCAATATCCTATTAAAATATTTGTCATGTAGTTTTTCCTGATGTAATGTAGTACTTTCTAGTCCTCCCGAACAAGAACGGGTGCACTGCTAGTCTCAAAAATAATATGAAAAAGATACTTTATTTCTATTTTAAAAGAGATAAGAAACGATGGTATATATTTTTACAATATTATGAAAACAGAAAGAACTCCTCACAAGACCAAAGGTAAATAATGTCATTTAGAAGATTAGAATGTAAGAGGTGAATTTTATTGTCATACACTGACTAATGTTGAAAACTAAAGGGTTGGGAATTGGGGTACTTTGGGGGGGGGGGCATTACACTTCGATTGGGGGGGGGGCTTGCGCCATTGCCCTTGGGGGGGCTGGGCACCCCTGGTAGCCCATATAAGTGGAGTGATTTTTTGAAATAAGCTCAGCTATAGCGTGTTTTACCCAATTCCTATTTTATACTTTTCAAAAACGTAATGGAGGCTATATTAATTAAATTGTTGTATTATTATGAGATATGTAAAATTATTTGTTATCTTGTTCTAGACCCCACATTGTACTGTCATTATATACTCTGGTAGGCGTACCTACAATATAATTTCATTTAGATAGGCCAAAATCTATTTGCAATGAGTGTAACATAAGAATTAAAGAGAATACAATATAAAGGAACTGAGTATTAACACCAACTTGAGATTACTCAACTTTGCCAAATGTGACATGGGAATACAAGCATTTTGATAATCTTTCATGCAATATATTTATTGTGATAACACAGCAATTACGTATGACCACATACTTTCATGTTGTATACATTGTTTATGAGAAATCCAACGCATTAAAATGTATTGGAAAATTTGGTGTTTTTAATGAATGTGATACATTCTTACACGGATTAAAAATACAATATGTTATCAAAACACTCCCGTGTTTCGGATGGACACGTTAAGCCGTCGGTCCCAGCTGCTTGAAAAGCAATCGTTAGGTCATGTCAGAGGCCCTGAAATTGATCAGTTGCGACCTGAAAACTCTGACACCAGACCTGAGCCAGCCAGGTGAATCGATATTATTATTATTATCATCAAAACAAAGATTTATTTATTGAGTTACCGGTTTCGAGGGTTACACCATTATCGATCTCCATAGTTTACCAGGGATTGATAATGGTGCAACAAGCGGTTTTTTAATAAATATCTGGTTAAACAACACTGTGTATTTTTATTCAATACGAATAACTACACCACCTTCAGAACTTTATATACATTTACCTTACCTTCATCAAGTGTGGACGGACGTTCTCAATATCTAATTATAAAATTATTCCACTACAAAATTATTTTCATCAAGCTCAATAAGCTGATTGTACGAAAGAAAATCCAACATTTGAAGAAATAGAAGATTTTAACTGGAAAATAATAGGCCTCTTTGTGTGTACTTTTAATAGCCATGATTAATAAAGCATACTTTATAGAATCAAATATAAGTTGATTGTCATTATTTGAGTTTTTATCATGATAATCTGTCACCTACTTAGTGTTGAAGTGAAAATTGCTTTTGATTTTGAAACAAACTTTTGACCCGTCTCTTCAACCAAGAATAATTATTTATAAATGTTAATAAGAACTAAGGCGAGATAATTAGTAAATAGTGGAATCACTGTTTATTTCATGAAATAGGTATGGTTGGGAGGTTAATTTATAATAATCCAACTAGTTGTATAAATTGATGCATTGCGAATAAACTGGAAACCATTGAAAAGAGTTACCCTTAAAAACAAATATAAAATAGTATTAGCTACTCGTCGCTACCAATTATCAAAATGCAGTAACACTCTCATCCAGTAGGGATAGCCAAAGTCAGGTTTGTGCAATCTGCAGCGCGGTAGATGTTTCCATGTCCCATCCTAGTCACTGATTGCTAGAGGCCCTAGATCCACTTATTGAAAGGCCCATTCATAACACTATAGCCTAATGAATGTCAAAAAGGCCTATTTGAATTCGTTACCATAGATTTAATTATAATATACTTTTTCCAATTGAATTATCGTTACCATACATCAAATAGATGCATTTGCATCATAGGCCTAAATATTATCATGTTTTTTGACGGTGAATTTTAAAAATGAATTGAGTATTTTAACTGGTGAGCCTTCTTCAAATTATTGATCAGAGTGAGGAAATATATTGATTACTGATATATTAGTAGCAGCATATCGCTTATTACACTAGGACTCTAGACAGAGGACAGAGAATTTGTAAAAAGGTATAGTAATAAATTATCATTAAACTCGGTAAATTACTTTCAGTAGAACAAGTTTATTGAATAAATAAATGAAAGTCTATATACAGAAACATTGTAATATATAATTTAAAATGATGTCATCATTACTATAAACAATGCACTAAATCAATTATTCAATAGTCACAGTAAATTTTAAAATAATAAAATATATACAATAAGAATAAAGTTTACAATTCAGTATATATAACTAACAAATAATTGATAATTATATTTACAACGTTGGGAATGAAGAAGTACTTATTTTGAAGATTCGCTATTTTGCAATTGAGTAACATACTGAACTTCTATTGTTTTACTTTGCAAAAATTTGTTCACACTATAATGTGAACATTCAAACCGCGCGCCACTCAATAACTTTACAAGTTAAGTGCAATGAATTGAAACAATGTAATCAATGTTATTATAATTGAATATTTATTAAAACTAATCAAAATAGGTCTAAATAATATTATTTATAATATAACATAACCAAAAACATTAAGTATAAACTGCAACTGCACAAATATTGAGTATATATGAAATGTAACTAAATTAATTTTTTTCTTTATTACAAACTTAAACCTAAAAACTAATATAAAAATATTTACAATGTATTATAATATATTTTATCTTAATTAAAATGATAAGAATTAATGATTTGTCATAATATATTTTATTCAATTTTGAGGTTAGAATGTCTTTTTGGAGGGTTTTTGATTGCTCATCCTTCTTCAAATTATTGATCAGAGTGAGGAAATATATTGATTACTGATATATTAGTAGCAGCATATCGCTTATTACACTAGGACTCTAGACAGAGGACAGAGAATTTGTAAAAAGGTATAGTAATAAATTATCATTAAACTCGGTAAATTACTTTCAGTAGAACAAGTTTATTGAATAAATAAATGAAAGTCTATATACAGAAACATTGTAATATATAATTTAAAATGATGTCATCATTACTATAAACAATGCACAAAATCAATTATTCAATAGTCACAGTAAATTTTAAAATAATAAAATATATACAATAAGAATAAAGTTTACAATTCAGTATATATAACTAACAAATAATTGATAATTATATTTACAACGTTGGAAATGAAGAAGTACTTATTTTGAAGATTCGCTATTTTGCAATTGAGTAACATACTGAACTTCTATTGTTTTACTTTGCAAAAATTTGTTCACACTATAATGTGAACATTCAAACCGCGCGCCACTCAATAACTTTACAAGTTAGTGCAATGAATTGAAACAATGTAATCAATGTTATTATAATTGAATATTTATTAAAACTAATCAAAACAGGTCTAAATAATATTATTTATAATATAACATAACCAAAAACATTAAGTATAAACTGCAACTGCACAAATATTGAGTATATATGAAATGTAACTAAATTAATTTTTTTCTTTATTACAAACTTAAACCTAAAAACTAATATAAAAATATTTACAATGTATTATAATATATTTTATCTTAATTAAAATGATAAGAATTAATGATTTGTCATAATATATTTTATTCAATTTTGAGGTTAGAATGTCTTTTTGGAGGGTTTTTGATTGCTCATCCTTCTTGTTTTGTTTGAGAGCTGGTAAAGGAAACATCAATTGTTTGGGGTATGAAATCTGGATATGAAACCTATTTTATATTATATTATATTCATTATAAGACCTTAAAGATATTTCTTTAAGGTCTATATCTTTAAGGTCTTTGTATTCATTTAGTAGTTATAAGGGCCCAGTTAGTTTTTTATGAGTCACTTCTCCTTTGTAAATGTAGTAATAAGACCTTACATAATGGGATATATACAATTTCAATGCAAAATCATTCTTGTACTTTGGGCTAAAGACGCCAGTAGAATAAAGACTATTATTGGAATCAATAGTTGTTTGTCTTGCCGAACCTCCAACATCATTTTTATTACATTAAATAAATAATAATCATTTTTCCGAACTGAATGGAACGTTTCAGAAGTACCTAAATGGTGTTTGGGTCAATAGCACCCGGTATTGTGAAAGAACTAGGTTCGGAAGAGCGCATTCCTCTTCAACTCTTGAAGAAAGTAGGAGAGGTGTGCCACAACACATTGTGAATTGCAACCAGTATAGTCGTGTATTCTATCAAATTATTTAATAAAATACGCGAGCATACTGGTCGCAAAAATCATTGCACAAGGGACACCGCAGGTTGATTTGGTGTGCGGGATTCTGCTGGGCACATCCTTCACACATACAAAGATGTAAACACGGCAAACATATATGTGTTGAAGGATGGTCCAGACAGATCACGCAAGGCCGGACCCGACCAACATCCTCATTCTGTGGAGGGATGGGAATTTCCCCCTGGCCACGACCAGCGAATCCGCGTCCCACTCTCCCTCTCCTATTCAGTGCAGTTCAACCCTAGGTCTCACAACGAAGTCCTTTTGTATCGTAATGTAAGAGTGAGTTTCCGAGATTTCATTATATAAATGAATATTGTTCTTAACAAAAACTAAATGATAAAAAATGTACAGACATGGCAAAGTCATTATTTTGTTTTCCGGAAAAATATTCCTACAAGTTTCATTATAACTCAGATGAAATATTATTCTCATTGCCGTTTTCTGCCATATGAAGGCATTTTTAGCTGAAGGTGAGTTACCCCATAATTTTACACCGTAAATGAGATGTGAATGGATCAGTCCATAATAGATCATTACAATGACATTCCAGCTCACTCAAGCCTTCAAGCCTTCTCAAGAGAAAATTAATACGAGCAAGCTTTTTACATACACTTCCAACATGATGATTCCAAGTGAGTTTACTATCCATGAATATTCCCAGTAGTCTAACAGGCTGAAATAAATCATCTCCCACATTCAGATTACATTTGTTAGTAAGTGAGAAAATTAATTGTTCTGTTTTATTTCCATTAATAGTCAGTATATTAGCTTCAAACCACAATTTTGATTCTTCTAAGGCCCTATCAAGTTTATTTCCAACACTTTTCAAGTCAACATCTGAGTGAACCATGGTTGTGTCGTCTGCATACAATACAGAGAATACAGAATTATTGAAGCTGAAATTATTAATAAATACTAAAAATTGAAAAGGTCCAAGTACGGATCCCCGTGGGACTTCTACTTTCACTTCCAGAAATGTCGAATTCATTAGTCACAGCTGACCATCTGTTTTCTACCATTCAAATATGTTTGAATATGCCTTAGCTCCTTGTCAACAACTCCATACTTTTCTAACTTAGTACCTAGAATTGAGTGCGAAACACGGGAACGCGCCACCTTAGTCCTCCGACACACCCAGAACCTGACAGGAGTGGACAGCGACTATCTCATCCATCGACACCGTACGCCAGCGACAGGGAAAGACTATTTTGAAAGAGTCTCGAATTGGCGTGTGCGTTAGGCGCCAAAACCGGACACTTTTACATTCGTACAGACACGACAAAGTCAGACACATCGAATCTCTGACACTTCCAAAAGGTATACTTCTTGGACGGACTGTACTACGCAGAGCTGTCTGGGTTTTCAAACAATGGTTATTGTTCTGATGGATCCCCACATGTAGGCTATTCTTAACAAGACCATTGACAATTTATTTCTGAAACCTATCACTCTTTTCTATCCCACTTCGTAGTAATATCAGGCGATGACTTATCTTGTAACTGTATAATTCGTTATATAAAGCATTCCTATTTTGTGCAGTTGTCTCTCTTTTCTGC
Source organism: Nilaparvata lugens (assembly GCF_014356525.2). Taxonomy (NCBI): domain Eukaryota; kingdom Metazoa; phylum Arthropoda; class Insecta; order Hemiptera; family Delphacidae; genus Nilaparvata; species Nilaparvata lugens. The sequence continues at coordinate 1,903,578 of NC_052519.1, forward strand.
AGTTATTTGGAGCTTGAATAATATAACTATTAGCAAATTTCTTGACACAAAACAAAAATAACTCCACTTAATAGTTCAATAGTCAAGATTAGTGAGTACACTGAAACTTCTCGATAACTCTATAATTCGTAGTTTTGCCATCAAAGACACTGTAACTAGTATTCCTATAACGATAAATACACTAGTATGCCATAGTAACTGATAACTCCGCTGAATTCAGCTGATTAATATACGAAACTTACATCAACTCGCTTTCTTTAATGTCTGTCTGCCTGTCTAGGTATTGTTTGTTTTCAACATAGCCCACCCACATGTATTAGTTAATACAACTTGTGATAGCAATACATTTAACGTTATAGTAATTGGTATTATTAGTTTAGGGATTTTGAATTCTGATTGTGAATTATTCACCCATACGGAGTGAACTTTAAAGTTCTATGGATTTGAATTTAATAATATAACTAGAGACACCCTTGGTTGAAGAACTCGCTCATGAACGGTTGTATTGATCTCTGAAATCTTTTACAAGTATGTCAAATTAATATTTAACAATATTTTCTAATATCCATTCATACAGGCTATATCATGAATTAATTATGGGTAATTATGGGATCAGTATCCATGATATATTTTTTCGTATTTTATTTTATCAGCCTCGATATTGCAGAGCTTGATATATAATTCGTCACCCTCCAAAATTCGTATTAAATGCTTGGTCCCGTAAGCTACAAATTATAGTGGTTCTACTGTGTTGAATGTAGTCTACTGGGGGGTTAGTATACTCGAACATTGAGAATTTTAAATATATAAAATTTTTCAGTATTGTTTTTCATTTCGAATGTCATTTTCAATACTGGAAGATATACAGTTATCGTTTCCCAAAAAAGCGGGAAATGTTATTTTTTCATGATAATATTTTGATGATTGATTTTTCTACGTTTCAACGACGGGATTTGCTTTTGTCAGTATATGTACGTTGGCATGTTTGTAGATTAGCTTTTGATGATTACAGCTTGGCACTGCTCTCGGTTTCATTCATAACAGGTAATATTGTCATCGTCAATACACGCCAATCAGTCATTGGCCGTTTCAACACTTACCGATTTCTCGTCACAGTACCGGTTTCTTTTTTCCGATGTCCGAAGGGCTAATTGGGGTGACATATTGACAATGAGATCTGTTAAACAATGAGAT
>NC_052519.1:1904871-1988682 GCF_014356525.2 Nilaparvata lugens
GATTAATGCGTTGAAGATCGGAAATAATAATTAGCCAAGCATAAAGGCTTTTAATAGGCTTCGTAAATCATCCATAACTCAAGTTCAAATCAGAATATTGAAATAAAATTGAAGTCGATGGCTTTGTGTAATCATACTCTACGAGGATTGTGACTATCATCGTGATTTTTTCATCGTAATTATCATGATTTCTACGTTATTTGTTGACAAATCTAAACATTATAATATTATTTGATATTCGCGTGCATTTTTATTTTCTTCAATAACCTTTTGTGATAGAATTTATGGTTTGAAATGAGAATTAATTAATAGAATTCATTGAATTCATTTTTCCTCCAATGCTTTGATGATAGTTTTCAAGTTCGCCACTTTCGATTTCAGTCTTTTATTTTTTGCTTTCATATTCTTCAATTTTTTTCTAGTTTCAATTAGTTTCTGACTTGTTTTTGCAAGCTGCTCTTCAGTTAATTCCAATTCAGGTTTCGGTATTTTTTCCGGTATTGGTGATGGTATCGGTGAGAGAGTGCGCTTTAAAACGCGTCGTGTGCCTGAAGTTGACGGTGTAGGCTGCAAAAGTTTTGGAATTGTGGGAAAAATAGATGGAATAGCATCTTTTTCCAAATAACGCCGAAAAGGGGAATCGTTATTAAAATCACTATCTCTGAAATGTTCACTGCAAATACGACTATGAACTGAAGGTGTCCAGTCCTTTCTCCTTATAGCATGTATCCATTTATTCTTCTTCTCTGGATCGTTTGGGAAACTGTGTAAAGAAATTCGTTTTCCTTTTTCATCTGCCTTTTTAAATAGATTATTACAACCATATGCAACACACATATCACCCACTTTGCCCATTCTGATGTAAGACTCACTCACTCACATTCACTGTCAAAACGTCTCGTAACGAAAAAACCGGCACGTTTAGAAACGGCAATGTTCACGGTAAGAAACAGTAATGTTTCACTTGTTTCGAACAAGTTACTTTGAACGATAGAAGTACATGTACACGAAGCTTGAACGGAAGCTTATCGACAACTGGAATCAGACTAGCTGATTTCAACCGAAAAATGCACAGAGTTTCTCGTCTGGAGAGATAATAAATATAGAAAAAATGTCGACATTGGCAGTTTTATTAATGAGAACGTTTCTATGAATACGTGATGTTTACATGAAGTGAGAGAGTATAGAATAATGGTTTATTTAGTTCAACAGCTGAACATAATTCTGTCTCACTCCTACACAGGCACTCCCATCTTCAGTTATTGACAGATGGCTAAATTATCAGCTCAGCTGTTTTACCAAGGATGAATAACTATTATTCTAGTTTGTCTACGTTTAATCATAGAGAAATAATAGCGTAAATTATGCTATTGTTTCTCTCTGGCTTAATTCATTGAATTGACATTTGAAAGTGACAGTATTTTTCGAAAAATGTTGAGCAAGCCTAAATAACAAGATACAATAAGGTACTGGCTGATTCATTGAAAAAATTAGTAGCCCCTCATGATACCATAGGATGATAAATAGTTTCATACGTGCACGTTTACCTAACAATGTGTGGAATTTTCTAAGTTGGGCTGTTTCTTGATTTTTCAGGTGCAAGGGCAACTACATGTAGCTGATAAAAAAATCTGTTATTTTGTAGTATGGACAAAAAAAGATATCCATATCGAAAAGATCGAGAGGGATGACAGGTTTTGGACCGAGAAGATGGAGAAAAAATTAATTTATTTTTACCATCACGCCTTGTTGCCAGAGATACTGGATCCTCGAACGTGTCGAAGTATGGCAATCAGGGAGCCATCAATCCCATTTTCTCATTTTTAAATGAAGTCTCATTGAAAATTATCAAATCTATTGGTTTCTTGTTTGTCCTTCTTGGTTCCTATAAAATAAACAGCTGTAATAACATTAAAAATTAAGAACATGGATTAAAAACGTTGACCACACACCTTAAAGACCTAAAGGTATATGAACAAACTTAATATAGTTAGAATTAAAATTAAATAAGATAATAATATTTCTTCAACTTTACTGTATGAACAGAGATATTGTGGAATTTCTCCATATCAAGGTGAAATGAAAGCGATGTTGTCAGTTACACATAATGTTTTTTGAACGAATAAACTAAACCAATAGGCTATGGCTCAAATAAATCATGTGGAACTGACAATATCGCTCTTATTTCACTATTCTATTGAAATTATATACAAAGAATATTTGAAAATATCAGCAGTATGTACAACTTTTCTTATCATAAGCTATTACATCATTGTATACAAATCGAATTTATACGATTTCCAACTTGATTAACCTGTATATTTGCAGTTATTGAAGGAAAGCTATAACATGATTTGACGACATAGATCCAATACCTACTAAATAGAAAGCTATTACTAAGTAATAGCGGGTATTGAATCAGGGTAACATTGGAATTATTGTGTAAGAAAAAATGTGTGGTGACATCACCAAACCAGTTGATGGGTGTCTGTATTTTGCGAATAATCATACAGAATGTCTGTCGTTTATGTGTCAACATGTGAGTTCAGCTGTCTGTCTTGAATTTTGATTCTGACTTATTCCATGATATATAAAGTATTCATAAAGTTCTATACATTCACAAACACATGATGAGTAATATTATTATACAAATCGCGGATTTCAAAATTAGTACAATACTTCCTAAGTGAGTTTTACAGCTCGGGAGGTTCACTACAGTCATGTGAAGGAAAGAAAGACATTAGAGGTGTAGGTGGTGATAGACAAAGGATGAGCGGGTGTGAAATGGGTAGGTGGTGACAACTATTGAGGGTTGAATTTGCAATGACAATGGAAACGGAAAGAAGTTAGGACGAAGGACAATGCTATAGTAGGACAATGTTGACAGGAGAGGGCTCACCTTCATTGTTTTGATGTTTCAAAACTACACTCAAGTTCACACTACAGCTATTCATTTGTTTTATTTTTGTCATTGCACAATAATCGTAAAATTGTTGATTGAACCATTACGCAAAGAAATATATTTTGTGAATTGCAAACTTTGTCAATCACTCCCACAACAATAGTGATAATGGTCACCGACTATTAGAAGACTATAGATCCGAAGAAAGAAAGTTCTGAGACTAGTTAGATAGAAAGAAAATGAGAAAGAGAGTGAGAGAATATGAGAGAGTAAAAAGGCTCACAATCAGTGCATTAGGCAGTGAACTGACCGTGTGCTACTGTTCTGACTCTTTCTATTTATATAATAATAGAGACCTGGGAATATGGATTAACAGCTCATTAGAATGCCCTATTTGTAATATGAAAGAGAAGGAATTCGTGGAGCATTTTCTGTGGAGGTGCCCGATGTATGGTGGAATAAGAAGACACTATTTAGAAACATTCACTACAAATGTGGTTACTGACGATGACAAACCCATATTACTTCGAACTTTATGGAGCAGAAAATCAACCGTTTGTATGAGTATACAATGAAAGCAATCGAAATCAGATCTATGATAATAAGCACTTGAATAATGTCCGATAATTATAGTCAGGAAACAGAGGATATCATTGAAAATATTAAAAGTATTCGATGCTCATTTTAGACGGTTAAGTGGGGAATGCATTGAGCTGAATAAAGTAAGTTTGATGGGGATAGATTGAGCTCTAAAAATTAGATACTTGGAAGAGATCATTGTATGTGTGATGGATAATATATGAAAATGTATTATTGGATATATTTGTCTAGAATTTATTATTGTTGAAGTTTATACTGTTATTACTCGTTTTGTTAATAAAATACGAATAGGTAGATATTTAAAACTAGAATGTTATTATTGTTGATTACTATAAATGGCATTTTATTAGTATATAAGAAATGTAGTATTGGATAAATTTTATGTAGAATTCATTATTTTCGTAGTTGAACTGTTATTGCACGTTTATAAAATATGTATAGGTAGATATATAATACTGGAATGCTGAGATTGATAGATATATTGTTATTTAATGAAAATGTACAGATTGATATTTTATTTTAAAATTTCAAATTTTTTGATTGTAATAGACATATTCTTCTGTATATTAGGAACATATACTTACTAAAGTACTCTTACTTGTGATATATATTTGAAGCATATATGATTTAAGACATATCAGTAATTTGATATCATGGAATGTAATGACTGTATTCAACTCAACTCGTTTGTATTAGCATATGTGCTTGAAACAAATAAATTTATTTATTTATTATTATTATTTTACTGTTCTGACTGCGTGAACAATACACTGCAATTGAACAATGCATTGGAACTAAAAACGCGCTTCCGACAGAACCGTTAAACCGATTTGTTTGAAATTAAATTTTAAATTTGCCTTTAAAATGACTACCTGCATTAGTTAAAATTTTACTTATTATAAAAGCTATCAATTGTAAATACTTATTCAGATTGAAAAAAATGTATTAAGTGAATTGCAAACTTTGTCAATCACTCACTCCCACAACAATAACCACGATATGGTCACTGACTACAGCTCCAAAGAAAGAAAGCTCTGGAACTAGTCAGATAGAAAGAGAGAGAGAATGAGTGAGAAGGCGCTCAATCAGTGCTTTAGGCTTAGGCAGTAAACTGACATGTGCTACTGTTCTGACCGCGTGAATAATACAATCCATATTGAACAATGCATTGGAATTAAAAACGCGTTTCCGACAGAACCGTTCAACCGATTTGTTTGAAATTAATTTTAAAATTCTTGAAAAAAATTTGCCTTTAAAATGACTACCTTCTTCACCTAATTTTTTTCTTAATATAAAAATTATCAATTGTAAAAACTTATTCAAATTGGAAAAAAAATTAAGCATATGGTAGCAAGTTTCAAACCTTTAAGCTGATTGCAAAACAGTTTTGGTCTTCCATATTGGACTAAAAATGAGTGAGTAATCACATGAAGTAATTTGACCCCAACAGTGCTGCTATCTATAGGGCTAGAATCATAATTTTTTCCATGCTGATTCGCCTTAAACGTTCCGTAACGAAATATTTCGTGCTAGTGAACCGTGCTGTAGTGAATATTTTATTTGAAGATTTAAAAATGTCTTGTTTTATTTGCTCTAAATCCGTTCGGAATTCAGGTGAGCTGATTTCATGTGTCGACTGTGAAGCGAATTTTCATATAGGATGTGTGAAAATGACCAAGGTCGATGCGGACTACATAAAGAGAAACAAACAAATTTGGAGATGTAGCAGCTGTTCCTCTACACGTCGCAAAAGTATGGTGAGTGAATCGACAACAGGAAACAAGGACGTGACTCTCCAAGAACTCGCAGGAGTTCTTGAGGTAATTGCAGGAAATCAGACGTCGATGAAGGAGAATATTATGAAAATGGAGTTGGAGCTTGGGAAATCAATTGAATCATGTCATCAGGCGATTAACGACATAAATAAGAAGTTTGATGAACAAAACAAGCAAATTAGCACATGCCTCATCAACATCGATAAGCTTTCAACAGAAGTAGCTAGCCTCAGGAAAGAAAATGCAGAACTGAAGGAACGCGTCGAGGATATGGAACAATACTCAAGATCGAACATGCTGGAAATAAATGGTATACCCAAAAAACAGGATGAAGATGTAACAGAAATCATTTGTAGAATGAGCGAAGCATTAGGACACAAAATAAAAGCAGATGCAATCGACATTTGTCACAGACTTAAACAACGAAATGAAAACCTACCTCCACCAATCGTTGTCAAGTTCGTTCGTAGAACAGACAAACAAGTAATATTGAATAAAAGGAAAGTTACGAGGCAGTTTTCTACAAAGCAGATGGGAGAAACAACGGACCATCCAGTCTATGTGAATGAAAGTCTAGCACCTACGCGAAGAAGGATTTTCACCATGGCGAGAGAGATCTTCAAAAGAGGCGACATCAAATACCTATGGATCAAGGAAGGGAAGATTCTAGCTAGGAAAGAAGATGGAATACCAGTTATTGAACTCAAGAACAGTGAACAAGTGAAAAAGTTGAGCGTGATAAGTGCATCTAAGCAGCCAGGTAACCAAGAAAATAACAGTGTCAGTACCGTGAATAAAAATGTCATCAGAGATAAGTAGCAGAGAAACACTAATTATTCATCAAAATATACGCAGTCTGCGAAGTAATTTCGATTTATTCTTAGTGCAAATGAGGAAATTAGAAAACAACCCGCTAATAATAGTCTTGACAGAAATATGGATACTAGAGAATGAAATAGACTTATATCATATAGAGGGCTATTCCGTACATGGTAATTTCAATCATAACTACAGAGCAGGAGGAACTTTGGTTTATATAAGCAGTGAGATAACGTTCAAAACAAAGACAATAGTTTTTATTTCAGCGGACTGTGTACATATATCTTGTTCATATAAGAATTTTGAATTTCAGTTGTTGGCTGCTTACAGGTTGCAATCAAACTCACCCAAAATATTTCTTAACGAATTAACCTTGTACTTAGAAGAAATATTTAATATTAACGAAAACAATGAGGTCCCTTTCTTTTTCACGGGAGATATAAATATAGATCTTTTTCAGAACACCAGAATTATTGACGATTACAAATATTTAATGAATAGTTTTGGATTTGAATCACTCAATACTGATTACACTCATAGGTCCCGATTTTCCAACTCTTTGATAGATCATCTTTACTTAAAATCCGGCAAAAATAGAACAAAACTGAATAAAATTAATCTAATTCCAGAAATACTACATTTAGATATAACTGATAACAGTACAATCATACTTAAAGTTGAAGGATTAAAGAGATCCAACGAAGAAGCAGATACAAATTATAAAAAAATATGCCTAATCAATTACCGGAAGTTGAATAATATTTTATCATCGATTGATTGGGATAGAGAAATACCAGCAGTATCAGTTGATGAGGGATGGGAAAATTTCATTGACATTTTAAAAAGCGCTATCAAAGATTCACAAGAAAATCTTCTTTTAGAAAATAACTTGACACAGAAATATAGGTCGCCATGGATAAATAGTTATCTGATCAAGCAAATAAACTTAAGAAATGAGTTATACAAGAATGTTATCAAACAACCTAATAATGACGACTTAAAACAAATATACAATACATTCAAAAATAACTTACGTAATGAACTGAGAGAAAGAAAACAATATTATTATTCAAAACTGTTTAGAGAAAGCCAGGGAAACATTAGAAAGACGTGGAAAACAATTGACGCGTTAATAGGATTGAAAAAAAATAAAGAACCACTAAAACTGATTGTTGATGAGCAGGGAAATAGCATACATGATAGTAATAAAATTTCTAATTCGTTTAATTCTTATTTTCTAAATGTTGTGAATAAAATGAATGATGAATTAGAACAAACCACATTGCAAACCAGGGAAGAGTCTGCTAGAATATCAAAAATAAGGTTTCCATAAAATTCTCCAACAAATTCAATTTTTCTCCACCCTACAAATCCGGAGGAAGTAGCAAGTACAATAAGAAAATTGAAAAATAAATCTTCGCCAGGTGTAGATGGGATAAGCACAAGCATGATTAAAAAAACTTACATGAATTATTTGAACAAATTAACCGATCTAATTAACCTGAGTATTGCCAAAGGAAAATTCCCAAGCATGTTCAAACACAGCGTAGTTATACCTATTCCTGAAGAGCCAAATTGTAAAAACATAGATCAGTTCCGCCCAATTTCACTTTTACCGGTTTTTTCCAAGATTTTAGAAAAAATATTCAAGATTAGACTTGAAAACTTTTATAAAAATAATAACTTTTTTAGTGATAACCAATATGGTTTCCGTGAAGGAAGAAGTACAGAAGAGGCAATTAAAAATCTCATTTCAAAAATAAATGACAGTTTTAGTGTTAATAATAAGTGTGCAGCTCTGTTTCTTGATATATCTGAAGCATATGATGCAATTGATAAAAACATGCTTCTAAAAAAACTTGATTTATCAGGAGTAAGAGGAATTGCCAATGATTGGTTAAGATGCTACCTATCTAATAGGAGTCAAAGGGTCAGAATTAACGATACGTTGAGTGAACCCGGGGACATTACCATAGGTATTCCTCAAGGATCAGTGTTATCAAGTACTTTATTCCTGGTCTTTATTAACGATTTGACGGATGGTGACTTACAGGGAAAGATTACATCTTTTGCAGACGATACAGTTATATTTTATTCGGCCAAAACAAATGAAGAACTTAAAAATAAATTAGAAATGGATCTTAAGCACCTTAGGTGGTGGTTTTGCGAAAATAAATTAACTATCAACACAGACAAATCTAATATAATACAATTTAATCTTCAAAACACGGATCAGGAGTTAACTAGTATTTACTTCCATAAATTAGATTGTGCGCAACAGGTGAATAATATATTGTGTAACTGTGAAACTATAAAACAAGCACGTACAGTTAAATATCTGGGCCTCATATTGGATAGTAGGCTCACTTGGTCAGATCATGTACAGAAGATAAAAAAAGAGTTATTTGTATACATAAGGAAGTTCTATTACCTCAGACAGTTATGTCCAAAAGAAGTATTGTTACAATTATACCATGCAATTATTGGTTCTAGAATAAATTATGGAATAATATGCTATGGGAGTGCATACAATGTTCATATTAAACCTGTGATTACTGGTCAGAAACATATATTAAAAATAATTTGTAATAAACCTAAACAATATAGTTCAATGATGCTCTTCAGAGAACTATCAATATTATCAGTGAGACATTCTTTTCTATTCAAAGCATTGCTGGATTTAGCTGAAAATAATTTCGATATTCAACAGATGAGAGAAAGAATAAACCTCAGGAATTCACAGGACATTAACCTCCCAAAACCAAGATTAGAACATTCCAGACAACACTTCAACTACATTTCACTTCCAGTAACAAGGAAAAAAAACGTCACGTCAGTTATTTAGAAAAGAAATCAAGAAATTCATTTTACAACTAGACAACCCGAATGATTTTTTTACTAAATTAATATAGGTCTAAATTTAGTATAATTTACACATTACACGACATGAACACTGCAACAATCAAAGATCATTGAACTCACAAATCCCGTCCGGTATGCGTAAACAGTAAGACAGTATCAAATTTCAATCACTGTATCTTTCTTCAAAACGCATTCATTTATGGTATAATTACATCAGCACTTTGAAAAAAAACGAAACGTTAACTATGAATAAAATTGAACTAAATATGAAAAAAAAACAGCAACCACTCCGTACATAGTTTTAAGTTTTGTGTAAGTGTGTGTGTGTGTGTGTGTGTGTGTGTGTGTGTGTTTGTGCGCATGTGTGAATGTGTGTGCGTATGAATGTGTGCGCATATGTGAATGTGTGTGCGTATGAATGTGTGCGCATATGTGAATGTGTGTGCGTATGAATGTGTGCAAGAATGATTATAAATATTGACATATTGATTTATTTCAATACAATACCATATTCAATTATTATGTTCTTCATGATATAATATTTAAATTTGTATATAAATATTTTATTATATATATTCAAGTGTCCCCACACAGGGTAGCCTATAGGGAACACATATTAGAAATCAGGAAACAATATTGTATTTGATTTTTGGAATGCATTTGATTGTATAATTATTTTTTTTTGAATAAAGAATTTGAATTATTTTTTTTTAATAAAGAATTTGAATTATACATACATATTATGTATAATTCTTTATAACAAGTAGTTATTTCAATTTTTTCACATTTAAATGTACATCTACTTAATGGGCTAAAATCATACAAAAATAGAATTACAAAAATACTTGGCCTCAGATATTCTTACATCCAAAACTGATATTTACTTATTTATTGATATATATATATATATATATATATATATATATATATATATATATATATATATATATATATATATACATGATATCACATCCAATCCACTCCTCCACAATAATGGCAGTGTACAATTCCTCATAACAAGTAGAAAATTAAAATGAACTGTTACTCATGGAGCAAAAATGACTTATAATGTATCACTGTTTTTTTTTTTTTTGTCCAGTGAGTTCATGATAATAAATTGAGATTTGGTGGGCATTTAGGATGCAAGTCCAGCTTGAACTAATTTAAAGAGTTATGACTCATGATATTTCACTGTATTTTTCTATTTTTTGTTACAGTGAGTTAGATAATAAATTAAGATTTTGAGAGCATTCATTTTATTCTTATTATTGTTTTTTCATTTGTTGGCCTCCCATCACCCCTTACAGCCAACCCGTTCCACCACATGGCGCCAAGTGACTGAATGAGTATGCTTAGGCAAATTTTACAGATCTCATAAGGGTTTGAAATGATATGGAGGTGGGACAGCTATTTGACTCATTTCTGTTCTGCCTGACATATTTCCAGAACTCTTTTGGTGTGAGTGCAAGGTTAGTTCAGTATTACGAGTCATCAGCATTGGAGTATTGTTTATTGGGAGCGACTTGTTCATACAGGCTTGACATTTGGAGCCTGAGTCTTTGTAAAAATTAGGTTCTTCTTCAGTAAACATGCAACATGTTGTCTCAATGGACACTTTTCACATTGAACAGACTCTTGTCGACCATATATTATTTTGTTACAGCTATTGCATATTTCTTCACTTGGCGCCATTTATTATTATTATTATTCTATTATCATTGAAAATATTACTACTATTATCATCACCTCTATGATGAGCTTATTGCATTTAAGATGGAATACTAACAATTGGGACAATTTTAACTTGTAATTTACTTAACAAGTGAATTATAATTTATCACTGATATTTTTTTTAGCCAGTGAGTTCATGATAATAAATTGAGATTTAGTGGGCATTTAGGATGCAAGTCCAACATGAACTAATTTGAAGAGTTATGACTCACAATACGGTATGTCACTGTATTTTTTATTTTTTGTTACAGTGAGTTCAAGATAATAAATAAAGATTTTGTGAGCATTTTAGATTTTTTTGAGCAAGTCTAACAATGAAGAAAAAATACTTTTCTATTTCTTATGTATTCAATGTAGGCCTACATAATATCCTATTTTCTTAGGATATATTCCTAAAACAAGATAATAATTATTATATGTATATAATGCCTATACTAACAATAATATAATAACTTAACCTAAGATTTTTTTGGTTTTAAATTTATATATTTTTTATTTTTAATTTAGCCATTTTTAAATATAACTTAACTATTATTATTATTGATAATGATAATAACCTAGCCTATCATTTTTTTAAATTTTCAAGTTTTAAATTTTTTTGTTTTATAAAGGCATTTTTCTGAATATATCCTAACTAATGATAATAACCCAAACTATGAATTTTTTTATTTCAAGTTTTAAATTTTTTGGGTTTATGAAGGATTTTTTTAAAATTTATACCAACTAACTATTACTATTATTAATTACTATAACCTATTTTTTTTGTTATTTCAATCATTTTTTAATTTTTTGGGGATTTTATATAGGCTTTTTTTTGAATATATATCCGTACTAACTATTATACCTATCCTAACCTAAACTAGCCTAACATTCCATTTTTTATGTAGGCCTACATTAACTATTTTTCTTAATTACATTTTTTTTATTTTTCAAGGATGTGGAGGACGATGAGGAAGAGCCGGCCGGGGATTGAGACCTAGAGGCTGTGGAAGAGGCTGTCGAGGAGGCTGTTGAAGAGGCTGTCGAAGAGGCTGTCGAAAAGGCTGTCGAAGAGGCGAGTGGAGAGGCTTTCTGAAGGAGGCTGAGGTTTTAATTGAGCTGGAGCAAGTGAGTAAGTTTTACTGGAGCAATTTAGTGAGATGGAGTACTCAGAGATTTGGGCACAGTCTTTATTATGATTGATTGATTCAATCAATTCATCAATATGAAAATTTTGATTTTTTATGAGAAAGTGAATTTTTAAAATACAATTAGGAAAATTAAATTTGGAAAAACAAATTTGAAAATTTTCAAAGGAAAAAACAAAAATATTTCTAGGAGAAAAAGGTTTTGATTTTGAAATGTGGAACGGAATCTATCAAACTGTCAAATAAGGAATAATTTCAATTGATTTGAAATGATAATGATGATGATTGAAAAATAGAAATACTGGTAATAATATTAACAACTGATTAATAATGATTGAAAATTTTGTTCATAATCATCATACAGAAATAGTATTGCCTAAATTGAAAAAAATTGCCAATTGTTTAATATTTTTCCATTGATTGATGATGCTTGATTGACAGAGCTTAGTTATGGAGAGGATATTCTTTCAAGTTAATTATTTCAAAATCATTCTCTCATTCCGCATAAAAATGAATTTTCCATTCTGCTTTATTCCAACGAGAGTTCCATTAAAGCTATTATATATTTTAAGAGTCTTACACCAAAATGATGTCCTAGCCCAATGCTTAGATGATGAACTAATCAACAAAAAATATTTTTCAACCAAAAGATGGTTCTGAATAGAAAACTGTAGCATTGAGAGAGAGAGAGAGAGAGAGAGAGAGAGAGATTGAGAAACAGGAAGGGATTTGAGCATGAATTATGTTTAGATTCATACTATTGCTATTTCAATAATATTAAATATTTATTTGAATAATATTGTCATTTATTAATAATTCAATAACACTAAGCCTCTGCACTCAGGTTTTTTCAAACCTTGCAGAGACTTGCTGTTTAATATATTTATATTTAATCCAATTTGATGGTATTTCATTCTTCATGTTATATTGTATTATAGTTTTTTATTACCATTGTCATTGAAATTATGTTTATATTATTATGTTATATTGTTATGCATTCACATTTTTACCTATTGCATGGTATTTCATTTTTCATTTTATATTGAATTTTACTTCTTTTTAACCATTGTCACTTGTAATTATGTTTATATTATGTTATATATATATATATATATATATATATATATATGCATATGCATACATAGGCCAAAATTATAAAAAAAACATAATTTTAAACTTAATATTTCAAATACTAATAGAATTTAGAACGTTCTGGAGCCACTGACACGCATCTTCTCCAGCATCATGGAGGGCCGACAGCCCTCCAAGATAGGAGTATTGTGGACACTCAGATATAAGGTGGTTCATTGATTGGATTTGTCCACATTGGCACAGAGGATCAGATGTGTATCCCCATGCTGTCATCAGCTCAGTACACCTTCCCACCTGCGTCCTGAACCGGTTAAGGCCACACCACTCTCTACGTCTCAGCTGGGTGCCAGGAACAATGTCATTTGGGTCATCCACAAGGCCTTTGTTCCTGACCTCTCCCTGCAACCATCTCAGTCTCCATAACTCCCTTGCACTTCTAATTTCCTCTTGCTCGTCAAGTCTCAAGTATCTTCTTGACTTGAGGCGCCTTGGTGGAGGGTTAGCCAAATCTCTTGAGACTGGGAGATCCTCATGAATGTGTTGTAACTGGGAAATGAACTTGTTCTTCTTCTCCAACCTTCTGAGATCTGGAGGCATGATGTTACTGAGCACAGGCAACCACTCAGTCTCTGTTGGTCTCAATGTCCCACTAATCTTCCTCATAGTTTCATTGAAAACTGTATCAATTTTCTCAACATGTCTGCTGCGAGCCCAGACAGAAGAGCAGTACTCCCCTGTGCTGTACAGAAGTGCAAGACTTGATGTTCGAAGGGCATTCATGTCACAACCCCAGGTTGTTCCCGCAAGTTTGCTGATGATATTTAGCCTTGTCTTCAGTTTATCTCTCAACCCCTGCAGATGTTGTCGATATGTGAGGGATCTATCAAGTCTGACTCCTAGGTAACGGGGAGCTTCCTGATGAGATATTCTTTTGCCACATAACCTGAGATCAATTGTCTTTTTTGCATGCTGGTTACTGAGATGGAATATTGTTGAGACAGTTTTGGACGGGTTTGGCTTCAAGAACCACTGCTGGAAGTATTCTGCCATTAACTCTAAGTCCTCATTCAACACAATTTGGAGCTGATCAAAATTTCGACCTTGAGTAACAAGCCCAATGTCATCGGCATAAATAAACTTGCGTGATTGAGTAACAGGCAGGTCTGCAGTGTAAACATTGAACAAAATTGGTGAAAGAACCGATCCTTGAGGTAAACCATTTTGTAATCTTCTTATAGTGCTGAGTTTACCATAAAAAGACACTCTGCATGTACGGTCTCTCAAAATAGCTCCAAAGAGATTGACGGTTGCCTTGCATTTCAGGATCCTTGCTAACTTCAGAAGAAGACCAGATCTCCACACTGTGTCATATGCTGCACTAAGGTCCAGAAATACGGCTCCTGATTTGAGGTTTCTCTCAAACCCATGCTCAATGTAAGTTGTGAGCCCCAATACTTGTTCCTCACAACTCCTACCCTCCCTGAAACCCCGCTTAATATAATATGCATAATTATGTTATATTATTACATTATATTGGTATGTATTATATTAATATCTTAACCTATCTGTTGGTATTTCAATTAATATTATATATTACTTTTTTACAACCATTGTCATTGTAATTATGTTTTTGGGAAAAATGAAGATTTGATTTAATTTGATATTGCAGTTTGGTGGTTAACTCATTATTCATTGAACAGCAGTAATTAGAGCATTGCAGAGAAAAGCTACCTAGTTGAATTACGTTCTTTGAGCAACCTGGAAGGTAATTCTAGTACTTGTCTACAAATCAGCTTGTTTTTTGGAAAAGTAGGAGTTGGAAGTTCTAGACTTATCTGAATTTCGTAATCATTCATTGTATGTTGGTTGGAACAAAAAGGGTTCAGCATTGTCGACTTTGGTCAACAGCTGAGAGAGTTTACCTCGACCACATAGTAAACCCTCTGTACCACTCAGCAAACCACAACAAAACCTCCCAACAACACCACACAGCTTGAGCCAACAACTTACAACAGGTGATCACTGGTGGGGGGGGGGGCGAATAAGCAAACAGTGTGATTGAAATTATTTGGGGGAGGGGTCAAAACAATTATTGGTGGTAAATAAAAAAATCTTTGGTTGGGGGGGGGGGGGATTTGTATACTGTATTTGAGGTATTCAGGGGATGGTATAAAAGCGGGGTATTCAGAGTGGATGTACTAAATTTGGGGTATTTATGGGGTCTTTGAGCTTGCAGTGGGGATTGGACAAATACTTACTTTGAAATGCAAATACCTTGACTGGCCCACACAGGTGGCCTCTGCCTCAAGGCGGCCTCGGGCACCTCAAGGCCGCCTTCAGGCCTCAGACACACAAAGTGTGTGGAACCGATACTTACATCACATTCAACAGTTTCTCATCACAATGATACCTCTACCACAACTGGTCGACAAAAAAAAAATCCCCAAAACCCTATCATCCAAAAACCTTGGAGAATTCAATCCTCCATATTCATGATAATGCAGCAACATCTGAACGTCCAAACTGTAGAAATTCCTCTCAGAGAACAACAAAAGCAAGTCAAGAATGAACCGATTTGTTCCAACCAACATACAAAAGTTACTCTACCATAAAAAATCCAGTTCCATCTGTTTAAAAGCAATGTATTTGTCTGGTACAATGACTGTACCAGAAATTCATCTGAACCTCCCTCAAATTTATGAAATATCCTCTGCCTTGGCCATCAAAAGATCAACTGATTTTTTGAAAAATATATTTTGGCCTATCAGACTTATCAGTCAACTAGGCTGGAATAAGGAAACCTGTCCAGGAAATGCTCAATAGTAATTCAACTATTCTTGGATGAAAGAAGTTTTGGTTCCTGAATCATGCATGGTTGGTTATATGATTACTGTTTACTGTAAAAGACTGAAAATATTCCTAATAATTGAACCCTAGAGATCTGTTTTTCTTTTTGGAGGACTTGGTATTAATTAAACTATTCAAAATGACAAATTTCAGTTGAACTAGATAGTAAATAGACATTGTGGGCTCTTGAACAATCTTGACAAAAATATGAAGCTATGAAACTTATTTACTGTGAAAAAACAAAATTTCCCCAAATAGTCGAATAATTTAAACAGTTTTAGGATAAGATGGTAAAATGATATTGAGGGGGTATTGAGGTCAAGTCAAGGTCGAGTCGTGGCCAAAGTCCGTCAGTGGTCAAGGTCGAAGTCAAGATTGAACCAGAGCCTCAATTTTCTACTTGAAACATTGCAATTATCTGTCTTGGAGTTTGCAGACTTGAAACTGCAATTATCTGAAGGTAGAGTGCTATTATTATTCTAGTGATTTATGGGATTGGCCAATGCTAAATATCTGGAATAATTTACAGAAATATACATGAAGATGATTAATTTTTATTATTGTAAGCGATATTCTACTTCAACTTTTAGGCAGATATTAATTGTTGTTCAGTTTAATTTTAATAAAGATTTTCATTGAATGTATTTATTTATTCAGTCAAGTATTATTTATTGTCAAACAACAAACAGATGTGTTTAATATGATGTTGATGCATTTTCAGTATTTTGTTGAAATTGATTTGAATTAGAGGTAGGAAATTATATTGGAATACTTATTATTCTTAATTATAATTATTCACTTTATGAAGTATAGGTGACTATGTATGTTAAAGATAGATAATAATTATTATATTATTGGAAATTTAATTTGCTTATTTGAGGGTTTGTTATTTAGAGGATTATCGCCCGGTCGCACAAAGTCTGATAGCTTTTAATCCCGATTAAATACCATGAGAACTAATCCAAGAAGCCTTATTCTCAGAAAAATCTTCTCTGATTGGTTCTCGCGGAATTCAATCATGATAAAAATTTGAAAGGCTTTTGTGCAACAAAAATGCCTATGTATTGAAAATTTTGGGGTCTAATAATTATTCCTTTCTATTTATTTATTACTATTAATACACCATCAATTTAAATTGGGCGAGGACATGTTAGGCCTTTCAGTGATATGCTCTATTTTTGTAAATGGAGTTGGAAATCGCTAAAAAGTAATTCTATTTCATGAGCAAATTGAAAATAATAATGTATTCATGAATTAATAATAATAATAATAATAATAATATATTTATTACCATTTGGTTTACAAAAAACATTGGTCATCGTCACAAGTATACAAAATAATACAAAATAATTAACAATACAAAAGTCTACACAGCTAAAACACAATTACATCTAAAATTTACTTATTAAACAAGATTACAAACTAAGTATACACAGCCTAAACATACACAATAGTAACAGATTTACATAGACTGTGAAATTTTATAAAATTCAGGTACCTTGTAAAGTCCACTTCTTATTAGGCCTTTCCTAACTCTATCTTTATATTGGGTGGCATCTAGGTCTCTTACCAATGACGGAAGGGCATTATAAAATCTGAGAGATTGGGCCCTGAAACTTCTCAATGATGCGCTGGAAGAGCACAATTCGACACCTATATTACTTGCCCCTCTTGTATTGTATGTATGCCTATCAGAGTTGAGGCTAAATTTATCCAGGTTCTTTTTGACATAACACAGACACTCCAGGACATACATAGAAGGAAGAGTCAGAATTTTATTCTCAATAAACAATGGTCTACAATGACTACGTGGCTCTTCATTGTTTAATATTCTAATGGCTCTCTTCTGTAGCAGGAAAAGTTTACCAGCCAAAGGACTATTTCCCCACAAAATTATACCATAGGCTAGGTGACTGTGGATAATCGCAAAGTAAACTGTTTTCAAGACCTCTATTGTCACACTTCCAGCCAACCTTCTCAACATAAAAAGCCCTCTTAGTACTCTATTATATATATTTCCTATATGGGTATTCCATTTAAGATTAGATTGCAAAAAAACTCCGAGGAACTGGGTAGATTCAATGTTTGGGCTGTTGGCTAGACTGAAACTTATAGTAGTGGTTTTTTTATCATTAATATGTAACTTATTTTCCTTACTCCAACTGTCAATCAAAAGATTACATTGTTCCAAATTGGACTTTGCATCTGTCTGATTTCCATCGCTAATAATAACTGCCAGGTCATCTGCATATAAAAATATTCTTCTTCCATTGCCTTCCAAGTAAGTAGGTAAGTCATTAATATAAATTAAGAACAGTATTGGTCCCAGTATAGATCCCTGAGGTACCCCTCGTTCTACTGATAAGAAATCAGAACTCAGACCACAATGGTAAACTGACTGGAACCTCCCCTCTAGATATGTTTTGAAAAACTTCAATACTTTATGATCAATATTGTAGGCAGAAAGTTTTGTTAATAGTATTTCATGCGAGACCGTATCAAAAGCACATGAATAATCGTACATTCTGGCAACATTGCTCTTCTTGTCCTCAATTCCGTTCATTACAAACTCCACAAACTCAGATATGGCAGATGTTGTGCTCAAATTACCTCTAAACCCAAATTGACTTGAACTAAAAAGTTTATTCTCTTCAAAATACTGTACAAGAGGTTCACTAACTAGGTATTCAAAAGCCTTACCAAAAATTGGAATGATGGTTATGGGTCGAAAGTTTCTGACGTCACCTTTAGAGCCTCCCTTATGTATTGGTAATACTTTACTATATTTTAGGAAATCTGGGTAGATGCAGTTATTTATACATTCATTGAACAGGTAGGTGACAATTTCCGCTATGTAAGGGGCTGCAATCTTTATTATTAATGATTTTAAACCATATACATCATACGATTCGCTATTTTTCAACTTCATCAAGGTATTGTACACTTTGGTAACTGTGAATTCTGGGAACTTGAATTTTTCACTTATACATCTATTATGATTAAAAAGTGGCACATCATTTCTACTATTACACTCAGAGACATTATAATTTATATTGTGTCTATTTACAAAAAAATTATTGAACATATCAGGAGATATATCTCTTCCTGCCGGCTCTTTCTTATCTTTCCTATTCAAAGAGTTATTTATTATATCCCACATCGCCTTAGCCTTATTATTAGAACTACCTATAAAATTTTTGTTGTATTCAAGCTTAGTATTATGTATTGCAGCTCTATATTTATTCTTATAATATTTGTATTCTGCATTATACCTCTCTATTCCAGTATCTCTATACGTTCTATACAATGTCAGACACTGAGTTCTAAGCTTCTTTAACTCTGCATTATACCATCTGTTTATTTGACCATTTAAGCGTCCCTTGCACTTTATTTTTCTACTTGGGAAGGCTACCTCAACCTGTTGCATGAAATGATGGAAAAAATACTCTACCTTTTCAGTGATTGTTTTGAAAGTATAAATTGGCAACCAATTGAAGTTATTCAATAAATGACAGAAATGTTGACAGTGGGAACTATTTATTACTCTAAGAAATCTATATGATGCAACAGGGCTTGGTACTTGACCATCATTGTTAATTTTCAGCACAACTGCATCATGATCAGACATGACTGTATGCAGAACCGATGAGATGCGATTCTCCTCTTGAATTGTTGTGAAAATGTTATCTATGCATGTTCCACTATTATCTCTTCCTGGCCTGGTAATTTCAAAGGTTACAGGGTGTAAGTTAAAGGCTTCAGTCAGAGCCAGTAAACTCCTTGTAATTCTATTGCTTTCTTTGATATTGATATTGAAGTCTCCTGACACTATCAATGACTTATTTCCACAATTTAGCGAACATAATACATCCTCAAACACAGAGAAGAACAATTCAAGATTAGTGTCAGGTCTGTATATGGACAAACATATTACATTAAGGATAGGAATCTCAATAGCTGATATTTCACAAACATGCTCTACAGACAATTCATTAATTTTATTTAATTTTATAGTATCAAGACAATTCTTAACTATAATCATTGTTCCTCCTCTAGTCATATTGGCTCTACAATAGTAACTTGCAATCTTATATCCAGGAATACCTATAGACTCAACCTCAGCTGTATTTACTAACCAATGCTCGCTTATACATATTATATCGAATGAACTCTCCTTTATCAAACATGTCAGTTCATCATAACTACTATTAAATCCTTGAGTGTTCCAACCAACAATAGAGATATACCTTTTACATGATTCAGTTTTTTTCTTATGTATGTTGTTCAAGTTTGCTCGTGAATTGTTATTGATAGGCCTGGAGATATGAGATAAAATGCTCAAATCTTCACACAATGATATTGAAGTTGAATTATCATTTTCTTTAGATCTACACCCATTATCTGATATCCGAAATTGATCATACTCAACATCGGATAGCTCTCCTAGTTTTTTAGAATTATCGGCTCCCTACAGCTAGCAACTGAATTATAATTCAGCTCATTTAAAATACACTTGACAATATATTCTTTACCCCAATAATTCAGGTGCAGACCATGCTGTGTATGAAACTCGATTCCAAGCCCACTCAACTTGAAAACTGTAACATTTTTAAAATGCTTACTTATTTTATCAATCTCTTTATTTGTCCACGTAATAGCTTCATTCACACAAGACCATTTAGGAAGATCATATCTGTAGGGGACATCAAAGACAAAAACTCTTGTATGCCTCATCTCTTGAAGCCTACGACGCAGTGTTGATATGAATTCCTTGGCTTCATTCCTAGACACATCAATTGTCCCCGCTACGAATACAGCTACATCTCTTGGTCCAAGGTTAGAACAATCAGTTATAGATTCTTTGGTTACATCCTGAAATCTAGCACCAGGCTTTAGAATACTTTTAATGTCTGAATTATTACTTTTATTAATTAGTTTATTAACAACATTTCTGCCCTGACTATCCATGTACAGCCTGATTTTTGTTTTGGGTGCTGATATTTTTGTTGCGGGTGTTGTGGAAGAAAGAGGTTGTTTATTGGGTTGACTAGGCTTTGAATTTATCCGACTCCTCCTCTTCTTAGTAGGCTCACTACTCAAAGTCTGTGAAAAATTGTTTCTAGTTGCTAGGCGGGTTTTGTTTGTTACACTAATTTTGGAAGGCACTGAGGCATTTACTGATATTATTGGGAGTGTCATATTATAGCTATTTTGAGGTTTCAAGTAATTACATATTATCTTCAGGACATGCCATCTATACATATTAGTGTCAAAATTATCAAACTTAATAATCTTATCAAGGCAGCTATTCATATCTTCAGATCTAGATTTTACATAGCTTTCGAGGTGGAAGAGAACAAAAATTCCACAGTCATATGAATTTGTCTGCTGCAAGCAAGTCACATGAGTCACCTTTTTTGTATCAAAAATGGGATTCAGTCTTTCCACTAGAGCATCCAGTGTTCGCTTATTAAAATTCGATAGCGAGTCAAAATTATAGAAGGATTTGTCAACGTAATCATAAATAACCAGGCTCCAATGTGTGCCGTTCCACCTCGAATTTGAATCAACAGAACAATAATTGTCATTAAGTATGAAAGCAACATTCTTGTTGACGTACAGACCTGAATTGAAAAAAGAGTGAGCATAGTCACCATCGTTAATTAGGAGTGCAACCACAACCGGGTCCACCACAACTAGGTCATTATAGCTAGAGAACAATGACTCAGTATAAACACTTATATCGTCATCACTTAGCCATTCCTTACTGATAAATGAAGACAACCGTTTTGTCATTGTGCCGTCCTGGGCTTTGGCGGTGTGGGTATCAGCATCAGTTTGAGTCTCTGCATCCTTGGCACTTGCAGCATCAATACGCTGCAACCGTTGGAGATCCAGCTCAATGGACCGATTCAGGGCGGCATTCCGCTGCACCTCCATCTCCCGAAGTCGACTTTTTAACTGTTCATTTTCTTCCTCCAGAAGCAGCAACTTTTCATCCAAGAATTCATGAGCAGGGCTTTCAGAGGTGGACGATTGATCTAATACACTTTCCTGTTCAGTAGCATCACTAACATGAGAACTATTTGGAGAAGGCAGAGGTGGCGAAGCATGATCTGGGTCTGTATTATGATGTTTGTGCGCACCACATACCTCCACAGTTCCATCACAAGAAATTTTTGTTTTAATAGAAGCCGAACACTCCTTATAAAGGCATCTCCATGTGATAGTATTGGTAGCAATTGAGCGAAAAGAACAACGGTACTTTTGGCTTTTGTAAATAATTCCCGGTTTGCCCTTTGTAGTTTTGAATTTAATAATGTCATCTGCCATTTTCTTTGATAGTCTCTTGCAGTAGAAGTCCAACCAGTAAGCAAAGATCAAAATTATAAAGAGTTACCTGTTTTGAAAATGATTGATGTCTAGTACAGTATTTCCATTACTAGGGTAAAAGGAAAATATAAGGGAAGAGAATGTGCTAAGAGAGCGGTCAAAGCAGGAAATAAGGAAGCTCCTGAAAAGAAAAGGAATATAGGAAGAGGAAGAGAGAATCAAATTAAGACAGGTGTAACGTAGATTTTCAATACCGCCGTTAAGACGAATAGGAGCCGCAAGTAGCTTTCAAAAACTGCCGCCGAAATAGCAGACTTGCGCAGTTCGCAATGATAGGTTAACGGTAACGGTACTGCCTGGCTCACAGTAAAGCGTCAGCCGTTGCCATAGTGATGAGACGCGGTAGATCAGCTGATCGCGAGTGAAGCTCTGACAGCTCTATAGAGATAGATAATCAGTTCGAGTCGGCTTCAACCGGCGTTATCATACTCGACTGAAATCCACCCTAAAAGGCCTCAATCTCACGATTTATCCCACGTAAACAAACAACAAGCAAAAACCAACCACAAAATGGAGTCAAAACTTCGTTGTACGGGTCACTTTCAGAAGTAAACGCTTTCACCCCAGCCCACGCTTGAAAATATTGGATTCACGAAACAGGTACTTCACAACCTAATAATTACAATCACTGTACTCTATAGGATAACTTTTCCACTAATTAGCACGTAAACGAGAGAAATTACAGAGCACCAAATACTTTAAACCAACAAGGTAGCCCAGTGCTACCAACCCCCACAGTAGAGTATTTCATTATTAAATAAATAAACAAAACATCCTGAAAACTTTTACTGTGAAACACACGTTTTTACTCCATAAAACTTCAACAATTAACTTCATTAAATGTAAGCCCTTTCACAAAATTTTCCCCTGTTCAGCCCCCCCCAAAATAAAATTCTAGATCCGCCACTGGTTTCGTATCGCAGAGCAGAGAAGGTCTCAATTTTATTGCTAGCAATGTCGATTCGAATGAGATTATTCTCAAAAATAATGAATGTATTGGGAAATAGATGTATGATAATTCAAGAGAGATGTTATCAGCTCCAGTTAATATAATCGAGCATGTGAGTATCACAGAAAAAGTTTCTATTAATGATAAGTTAGAAAAGTCAGTTCAAAATGAGTTTTATGCATTGGTTAAAGATTTTAAGGATATTTTTGCGAAAGATAAATATGATATTCTGGTGTCAAAACTGCCACCAGTAAAAATTCAATTGATAGACGAGTCTCCAATTTTCTGTTCACCATACAAATTCGCTGCTAGTGAAAGAGAGGAATTACAAGATATTTTAAATGGATTAAAAAAGGCTAATGTGATTGAGGAATGTAGATCAGGTTATGCTTCTCCAGCTTTTCTCTTTAGATATAAGAACAAGCCTCCTAGGATGGTGGTCAATTACAAGAAATTGAATTCAAAAATTATCAAAGATCCATTGCCGAATCCCGGTACAATTTCAGAATCCTTGGCTGGAGCTCAGTTTCTCACAACGTTAGATTTGACATCAGCTTTTTATTCTATGCCTATAGAGGAAAAATCTCAACATTTGACGGCTTACACGACGCCATTGGGTTTATATAAGTTCAAGAAACTACCTCAGGGGTTGGCTATAAGTCCCAATACGTTTCAACGAGAGGTCACGCGTATCTTCAGTGATAAGTTATATAAGAGTATGTTGTTATATATAGATGATCTATATATAAATATTTTCAGCAACGGTGGAAGAGCACATTAAAGAGTTGAAGGAGGTTTTTGAAAGAATCCGGGAGTGTAATTTGAAACTAAATCCAGACAAGTCGAAAATATGTTTTCAGTCTTTAAAAATTCTAGGACATCTTGTTTCAAATGAAGGATTAGCGCCATTGGCGGAGAATGTAGAATATATAAAAAATTTTCCGGTACCCACTAAAGTCACTGAGC
The DNA here is from genome assembly GCF_014356525.2 of Nilaparvata lugens. Classification (NCBI taxonomy): domain Eukaryota; kingdom Metazoa; phylum Arthropoda; class Insecta; order Hemiptera; family Delphacidae; genus Nilaparvata; species Nilaparvata lugens. Next base: position 1,928,935 of record NC_052519.1, read on the forward strand.
TAAGGAGATTTTTGGGAGCAGTGTCTTACTATCGTAAATTTATCCCATGTCTATCTAAAAGAGCATATGTGTTGACGCAGTTAACTAAGAAAGATAAAGGGTTTGAGTGGTTAGAAAGTCACCAACAAGTGTTTGACGAGTTGAAAAATTGTATTATATCGAGTCCAGTTTTAGTTCATTATTGTGATAATCGGGAAACTTTCTTATACACAGATGCATGTTCTGTAGGGATTGCTGGGTGTTTGAGTCAGAAATTAGAGGACGGTACTATCCATCCAGTTTCATTTGTTTCAAGAAGATTAACTAAAAGTGAATCAAATTGGTCGGCCACTGAGCTTGAATTATTGGCAGTCACGTATTCAGTTGTGCAATTCAGATCTTGGCTTCTAAACAAACAGTTTACTGTTGTAACGGATCACTGTTGTTTACAGTATTACAGAAATATCAAGGAACCAAGTTCACGTTTAGCAAAAATGGTTACTAAATTGGTTCAGTTTGATTTCAATATTCATTATCAACCAGGCAAGACATTACAATTGGTTGACGCTTTGTCTAGGGCGCCAGGGAAAAGGTTATTGAGAACGATTTTTTTGAATTCTCTTTTGTCATTACGAGCAAAGAAATAACTTCTCTACAGAATCAACTTATTAGAGATGATGCGCAAGAATCCGCTAACATGATTACAAGTATAGATATAGGATTATTGCAAAAACAGGATCCGTTTTTGAAAAAGATATATGACGCTTTGTTGGATTTGGAGTGAGTGGAGAGAACTATTGCACGAAAAGCTAGAAATGATGTTTTAAGAGATGACATATTGTACTACAAGGAAGCACAGGTCAAAAGCGCAGCCTTATTTTTGTTGGTCGTTCCTGAGAGTTTGGTGACAACTGTATTGAAACAATATCATGATTCTTTGCAGTTCGGGGGACATTTAGGGATAGATAAAACGTTGTCTAAAATCAAGGATAGGTATTATTGGCCTACTGTCAGGAAAGATGTAGTTGAGTATGTGAAATCATGTGAAGTTTGTCAAAAGGCAAAGGTGTCGAGGTTGAAACCGGCTGGGTTCTTGAAACCCATAACAATTTCAGGTGAGCCTTTTCATACAATCTGTATAGATGCAGTTGGTCCAATATCGAAAAGTAATAATTGCCAGTATATTTTGGTAGCGGTAGATAGGACGACGAGATTCGCATTCTGTAAACCAGTGTATGCTATTGATGCTAAGAATACTGCTAAGTTCATTTTAGATTTTCTTTATATGGATTACCTAAAGTTATTCACACGGATAATGGATCAAATTTTCGAGCTGAAATTTTCAAGGATTTTTGTGTATCATTGGGAGTAGAGCAGAAGTTCGGTTCTGCTTATATGCCTTCCACTCAGGGTGTAACAGAGCGGTATAATGACACTTTAGTAACTATGTTGCGATGTTACGTATCTGGTGATCAGTCTAATTGGGCGAGCTGTACTAGGCATGTATGTTTTTCTTATAATATAGCAGTTCAAGATTCAATTGGGTTTTCGCCGTATTACTTGGTGTTTGGATTCGTTCCTAGAAGTCCTGTGGATATTGCTTTCCTTCCTTCTTCTATTTGTAGGGATAGGTTAGAGGAGTTGAAATCGTTAGCAAAGGTCCGTGAGAGATTACCAGAGATATTAAGAGAAGTGCAGGAAAAACAAAAAGATAGTTTTGATAAAAGACATTGATTAGTTGCTTTCAATAAAGGAGATAAAGTTTTAGTTTCGTATCCTAGGTTTCAGGCTGATACTTGTAAAAAATTCAATAATCCTTTTCATGGGCCTTTTGTGGTATCAAGGAAGTTATCTGATTTAAACTATGAAGTGTTATTAGAAAAGCGGAGAAAGATTGTTCCAGAAATTATTCATGTAAGGAGAATGAAACTTTTTCATTAACGAAAGTCATAGCAAGGTGTGGAAAAGTGGAAAAAAATTTATTTCAATCATTATACCATAATAATGTCGTCTGTAATCTAGATATTGAGTTTTTTTTCCGTTGGGATGATAGTCATGTTACAGGTGAATTAAATTTTGTGATTTTATGATTTTTTTTCACTGAGCTTGTAGGTAGTGATAATTTCAATCGTTTATGTCCAATAACATTTTTCGATTAGGGCAGTAGTTTTCAAGTTAGGTATTTTCAATAATTTTCAAAAATTTTCCTTTTGGGGTTTTGTGATTTTTTTTTCTTCATATAAAGTTTTGTTTTAGTATTTTGAAACATATTCTGGAAATTCAATGTAATTCACCGAACGAATCTGTTGTGAAGAAAGTTTTTCAAACGACGATTTTTAGCATTCAATATTGATTGACTCCTACTAAATTTTTGCTCTACTGGCTGCCAAGAGGCGAAATTATCGAAAAATTCAGAAATCTCCAGTTCATGGAAAACAATTTTGTGATTTTTCGATTTTTTTTCGGGAATCTTATTTTTTAGGATGAGTAGGTACATTCAATTTTGTTCTGTGAAAAATTTTGTTTAGAGCAAAGGGTTTTGAGGTTTTTCATTTTATAGTTTTTGTTGGTGACCTTGTATTGTAGCAATTTTTTTTTTTGAATTTAAAGATGAATTTTAGGTCATTCGCTTGCATTTCTGAAATGGGATAGGATATGTGAAGTAGATATTTTTGAGATATTTGAGGGTTCGTGAGTTATTTCAATAGGTAGTAAATTTTCGGCTACAGTCAGACACGGATTTTGAATTTCGCGCGTTTCTGCTGAATGGTTATCTACTGATTTTGAATTTCGCGCGTTTTAGCTGAATGATTATCTGCTATTTTTCTATGGTTTATGTTGGGATTTCATTTTGGTTTCATGATATTTGATGGATAGTTGTATTCTACATATATTGGATTTTGGATTTCAGTTATAAGTGGTATTTGTTTATTCCGATGAGTTCTTCTTTTACGATTTATGATGGTTATTTGTTCATTGCAATGATTTTGTGATAAATCATATTAGCGATAATGACCTTCATTTGTACTATAATTTTTAATGTTTTGATAATAATATGATTCTTTAGCTGCAAGTAAGGTTACATACACCTTGGATTACAGAATATTCATTCAGCTTACTTTGTTGATTCAAATTGCTGGATTAATTAATTTTTTCCGTAATATTTTCAGTACATAGTGAAGATCGAGGTGTTATTAATCATTTTAATAATAAAATCATAATATCTTGAATTTTTTTTTATATCACATTTCAAACGCCAAATAAATAATAGCGTTTTTTTTTGTAACAGCGCTAGCAGACTAATGTTTTCCTCGCTTAGTCTATAATAGCTGCTGGTGATGAATTTAATATCGTTGTCCGATTACAAGGTATGCGGCGTATCTTGATTGTTAGTCCAGAAATTTCAGACAAATTCGGAAAAAGTCGATTTTCGAAAAAAAATTTATTGCAGTTTCATATTTTTTTAGCATAGATTTTAACATTGCGATAATTATAATTTTGTTTAGGGCAAAGGGTTCTGAGATATTTCACTTTAGAATTTTGGCCTTTTGGATTTCATATTTCATTATATTAAGGTTACGAATAAGTTTTATTGAAATATTTTCAAGGGTTATTAAAGGTAGATATATTGTTGATAGATTTCATGAATTAAATATTTGAATTTCTTGTCATAAGGTGTTGATAATTAAGGTTTAATGGTGATAGTCATTTTTTTAAGTCGTATTTTTTTGAAGTTATGTGCTATATTAAAGTCCCTAAGAGAATTTTTGTAAATATTATTCGTAATTATTTATCATTTCATCATTGTTTATCAGAATTGATTATAATATTTATGGGTTTATCATCCAGTGGTTGAATAATAGGATTATATTTTATTTATTTGATCTGTTTTCGATGGGGTCTTATGATTTAAGCCTCTAATTATAAGTCCTCATAAAATTTTATAAAAATATTATTACTGATTATTGTTGCTGGAGGTGAAGTCCATATTTTTCAATGGTAATATAGACTAAACTTATTGTTCATGGGTTATAATAAACGGTTATAGGGGAGTTTTTTAGCTATGGATAGCAGAGTTTCAGTTTTATACGTTTATATCTTTGAATTGAATTTCGTTTTATAATTTTTTTCTCAGTATAAAGTAATGATTACTATATTCTTGATTATATTTCATAATAATATTTGAGTTTCATTGTGTCATGGTTCTAATATTAATGGTTTTGAGTAGAAAAATTTTTCTTTTGGCACAATAGGTTGAGTTTAGGGCTTATTATTATGGTTGAGTTTTCATTTCCAGAAGTGATTTTTGGTAATCATTGTAGAACCATGTTTTACGATATAGAATCAGTTATTATGGAAGAGGGTTTATTATTCCATGGTTACATATTTATAATTTTAGGGTACAGTTACCTATGAAAATTGGTATTTGGCTGGGTTTTACATTACTTTCACCAGTTGCATTATTGATTTTGTATTGATTTTACAGTTATGACTAACCATGTTATATTTCATAGTCATTATAATTATCTCAGTTATTTCAAATTATGGTTATTCCAGGAAAATGAACAGGAAATATGGTTGATGGATAGTTTACCATTTTATGATAACCAAATGGTCATGTTTCATTCACATAATTACATATTCTGATTACATGTTACATTTTTGTAATATAACATTCTCACTGATATAACTTTCTTTTTTTTCTGGGTAAATCATGGTACGTTTTAATGGTGCCACGGAAAAGTACAGTAATGTAATTCATTGTTTTGTTATTTTTTTTGCGTTTGTATCGATGTGACCTATGTTAAAGAAAGTGCAATTGTCACGTATTTTTGTTTAGTTGTCAATCTTGTTATTCATATCCAGGGCAAGGTCGTTCATTGAGTGACAAACGTTATTGATACTTTTAAACGTTCACTGATAGAAATTCATAATGAAGCTGTTATAAGACAATTATATTTTTGATGGATGAATATTTTATTCACTTTTATTTTGACTTGAATTTTTTTCTCAATAAAAATATAACTAGAGTATAATTTTCTTATATTCTGATGATTTATTGTATGATTGTGATTTTGCTTTCATATGACTCATATATTGTTCTGATTTCAGAATTGTTCCAGTATAAATATAGGCCTATGCACTTCTAATAAATTGTATCATTTCTAGGTTTCTGATTAATAATATATGCTAACCAGCCAGTCCAGTTGTTAATTGTAATATTCACGTCGAGTTTGTTAATATTATTGTAAACGTTTCTCTTGATTTTTTTTATTACGATTTATTTGCGGTTGCTTCAAAGTAGAGTTTTTTTTGTTTGTAAGAGGTTCTGTTATGCATAAACATGTCAATTATGGTACATTTTGCGTCATTTCTCATTCTCACGACTTTCACGGCGCAACTGGAGGCAGTCAGGGTCTTCGCGGGAGTTTTCTACAAGGAGCTACGTCACGCTGTAGCTTATGAATCATCGGTTCCACTAACATACGAGGTAGATTTCCCGGCAGCTCAGCTCAACATCTTGCAGGCGGAAAGGGTGTTCTGGCCTAACTGTCAACAAGAGGATTGCAGTTTAGCGGATGCGGTAGAAGTTTTGTATAATTCTACAAACGGAATTCTTCGCAATAGTCATGCTGCTTTCAACTCTTCAATTCGTTTGGGAACTCAAGCTTCACGAAAAACCAGAGCGATCGATGTTGTCGGCGATTTTCTTCATTTTTGCTGTGCAGTAGCGACGGATGGTGAACTTCATAAGCTGGAATTCAACGAAAAACATGTAGCTGATCACCTCAACGCATTCCAAGGGTTGGTTGCAGACGACCACACAGATTAAATTCGTATTTCTCGCAACTTGAGGCAGTTTGCTGGAAATTTTTCTCAGCAATTTCACGATGCGTATAGCAAATTAACAGACAGTATGAGATTATTCGTACAACAGAATGTATCGGAGGAGAAAACACTGTTCACAAACCAGTTATTAACTTACATTTTTCACCTCTACTCACATGTAAATATTTTATCACGGCAGGAATTCATAAATACTGCGAAGGAACGGTGTGATAAAAAGCTTTTACCCTTTTCGCTGGTACACCCCAATTTATTACGTTCAGATCTCTTCAGATTGAAAAAGGATATAAGTCGAAAGGACACCAGTTAGCTATACCTCTATCGGATTTGCAGCGATATTTTGATCTTCCACTTACGACTTGCGTGGTGAAGGAGAACTCCATGGTGCTTAGCTTAAAAGTACCGTTGGTCAGCATCGGCGGACAGTTTCAATTGCACAAGTATGTGAGGACACCTATGTATTTCGACGGCCAGATTTGTCAGCTTCAGCAGCAGGATTTCGTTTTGGCGCGGAGACAGGAGGACGGTGAGATTCAGGTAATCTCGGGAGATCATCTCTCTTCTTGTCGGGCACAGGACGATTTCTTATGCTATCTTCCGCGGCTGGTGCATGGAGGACATATGTCATCGAGATGTATGCATCACTTGTTTGCGGCGACAGAGCTGAAGGACATCCAACAATATTGCAGTTTAAGCTGTCGTCCAGCTAAGCAGGAGTTGGAGATCGTCGAATTTTCGCCTTCGGAGTATATCGTCGCGAATATACAGGCCAACACTACAGTCACTTGCGAGGGAGGTTCGTTTCATCATCTTCAACCTATTCCGTGAGCAATGTATGTGGTTTTACCCTGTCATTGCGAGATTTCGGTCGGCGGGAGAATAATGGTGAGAAAGACTTTTCCGTGTGACGCAAATGTTGATCAACAACCTCAGGTTCTCCATTACTTACCTTCACATTGGGTTAAGTTTAATTTGTTGAAAATTGATGTTTTGCAACCGCATTTCAATCCTAATTTTGTTAAATTTAGAGATATTTTAAAAACTGATATAGATATAAAGGTTCCGGAATTTACAGTTCAAGACGTAATATCGTCAGATATATTTCACAAAGTAGATCTTCCAAATTCTTGGGGAGATGTTGTAAATTCCTCTAGTTTTGTTTTTTATATATTATTTGGCTGGTTAGGGTTTTTAACTTTATGCTGTGCATATTTAGGCATCAAGTTGTATGTGTGTAAATTATCTGCTGTAACGGTAGCACAACCTAAGATACATATAATCGATAGTTAAGAGTTATATAGTTACTTTTTGATGGATTAACTGTTTTATTGTTTTTTTCCTTGACTATATAGTTATGAGTCATAATGTACTTATAAAGTTTTTTTTCGATTTTTATTGCAGCTTTTGAAGTAGTTCAATGTTGATTCACAAATAAATTATTGTCAATTGAGATTTTCTTTTCATAATAAGTTGGATATTCATGTACGTCTTTTTTTTCAAGATGAGATTAAATTAAAGTGCAATGTATATTAATGTATATAATATTGAAAGTTAGTTTCATATATAATCAATGTTATTGTGCAGCATAGTTTCGCTTTGAATTGGATTTGAATGTTTGTAATTTAGTTTGAGTAACCTACCTTTCTATGTAAATGTTTGATTCCAATGTATAGTAGCATTATCAAGTCAATCAGGCACACGTTTGTTTCCGGTGTATATTATTTTGTTTAATTATTTTTTTTTTGTTGTTCCCCTCTTGACTACAGACTCAGGGACGAGTCTTTCAGCGGGATGGGTGATGTGTCACCTGGTCATATGGGACATATATATGAATCATATATTTATCTCATATTGATCAGGATTTTAGAGTTTTAATTTAGAAAAGTTTAATGAACGGTGTTTTTGCCATTGAACAATTTGTGTCATCGAGAGAAAGATTGTTTATTTCATTTGTTATCAAAATTATTGTAGTTTCTCTTTTGTTTTTGATAACAAACGTGCTCACTTGTGCGACTGATAAAAATATGTATTTGAAATGGCTTCATGTTTGGCATTGACTGAGTTATATATTAATACCCAAAATCTTACTTTTGTGGTGTGTGAGCTCGTTCGATAGGACTGTGAGTAAAGTCCGGCTGTTCTGGTGAAGGGGATAGATTTTGTTCTTGTTTTATAATACAGTTTTCCTGTCACAGTTCGGGCAGTTTAAAGAGAATTGTATTATTGAATAGGAAGGGATCTGAACCCACTTCATTAGATCAGTTTTTTTTTATTTTTAATTAATAATTAACTTTGCGTTTTAACCAGTGGATGCCAAATTTGGGAAGCCATTTTCATAAAGGTAGGTGACTACTGAGTCATTGTTTTAAATTTTTCATAACCACAACAAATGAATCTTCACTAGCAGCAAAGCGAGTAGCCCTTGAAATATTCATCTGTTTATTATTATTTCCTTATTTTCTAATTATAATTCTAATTTTGTTCAAATAATTTATTGTTTTGTTTTAATTATCAAAAACCTGTACAATCATTTCTTGTTTTTCATTTTCTCACCCTTACATACTCGGTGTAGGCACATATTGCTTACAGTACTCCTGAACGCTGCAACCCATCGGAGTACAGTATTTTGATCAGGCATTGCACCTTGAGGTCCAACTTTAAAATATTGACAAAAAAAGCATTGCACTGCGACTACAGATTCATTGTTTCTAATAGAAAAACTGCTTCACAGAGAACACACGATGTACGTCCCACCGATCATAGCAACTGAAATAGCATAGTATGGGCAGTCTGCCAAAATTCGTTCCAGGGCAATAACCCCCCCCCCACCATGAGTCAGTACTAGCAGTTTGAAAAACATACGTTTCCTCTGCACCACACACTGTATAAACATCCCATTATTCATTTAGGATTTTTGCGACTTAATGAAATTGCATACTCATATTATTAATAATTCAATATTCAATTTTATCTAATCCCAGGTAGCACACCTACGTGTTTCCAACGTTGAAATTTGGTTGTTGAGGTTGAATAACCGTTAGCGGTTGAATTTTTCAACGATATACAGGAAACCCTAATTTATTTGCAACACTCATGAAAATCCGAAAAGTTGGCAATTTGGCCACAGGGGCATAAATGTCATTTAAATCTATGCTATCCTTTTGTTGAAACCCCCTAGCACTAATCTAGCCTTGTACTGAATGTTACCCTTCTCATCATTTTTAATTTTAAATACCCATTTGCTATCAATAATTTCTTTGTTTTCTGGTACAGTATCTACCTCTGTCCAAGTATTATTCTCTTTCAAAGCATTTAGTTCAGTTTTTACTGCCTCCAACCACTTTACAGAATTGTTTGATTTCATAGCTTCAGAAAATGTAAGAGGCTCATCTACTTGTAGACTAAGATAACTGGTTTCATAGTCTTTCAACCACACTGGTTTTTTAATCACTCTTTTCTCTCTCCCTCTTATTTCATTATTTTCATCCATCATTTCTTCTCCACTTTCTTCATTTACTTCTACTTCATTGATTCCATCTTCAATATCATTTGTTTCAATCTCAATACCCTCAGCTTCACTTGTATCAGTTTCTTCTACTTCATTATTTTCAATTTCTTCAACTTTATTTATTTCAGTTTCTTGTACTCCATCATTTTCAATTTCTTCAAATACATTGTTTGGATCATTACCTTTTGCGATTCCCTCAATGTCAAAGCCTTGATTTATCTTGAATACTTTGGGGTCAGAATATTTTCACCTTGGTTAGATTGCTCAACATTTGAAAAAATTACATCCCTAGAAACAATTATTTTCAAGTCAACTTCAAACAAACCATTCGAATTTTTTATGCCTTCCATAATGACTTTATTGTCTTTCAACACCTCAACCCTATTTCCACTAAATAAGACCTTACCATCGTTCTCAGTGATAGCACTTACAGATAACAAATTTTTAGAAAGTTCTGGAACATATAAAACATTATTTAAGTTGCATTTGTCTGATTTGATGTTTCCTACCTCAAGAGCAAACATTGATTCATTTTCCTTGGCTACTCCTACTTTACAACTAATTGGAATTGAACTATCAAATAGTGATTTAGATTTTACCATATGTGAAGTAGACCCTGAGTCAATTACGAAAGTGTCATAGTATTTTACATTAGAATTAGTAGTTAAAAAGGATACTTGGTTCTTCTTCTTATCATTCTGTTTTTTACGAAAGTAACAGTCTTTGTCTTCATGATTATTCTTCTTGCAAATACTACAGAATAGACCACTTTTCTGTTTCATTTTATTTCTGCATTCACGGGAAATATGTCCATAATTTTTGTATCTGTAGCACTGGATTTCCGATGTTTTGAATACCACTGGTTGCACAGAATCACCTTTATCAGTAGATAGTCTGCGTTCTTCATTCACCAACCGGGAGGTTAGGTTGTGAGATTTCTGTCACAAATTGCGGTTGCTTCCCACGAAGTTTGAAAGTGGGTGTATTTCCTGGGCAGGGAGCTGAATATTTTGCCAATAACCATCTCGTCATCGATTTCGTGTCCAACAGATTTCAATTTATGGGTCAAATTTTCCAGACGGCTGATGAAACTAGCAATATCTTCATTAGCCTCTAGTGTAAAATTGAAAAAGTCTTGCATTAGAGAAAATTTCTGTTGTTTTTCATCACGTTCGTAGATTTGACACAGTTTTTTAAACATTTCACATGAAGTTTCACAGTTCAAAATGTGATTCAAAGGTTTTGAGTCAATTGTAGTTATTATTATTTTCTTGGCTTTAGCGTCCTTCAAATTGAAAATAGAAAGTTCTTTTTCTTTACTAGGGTCGTTTGGTTTTAATTCTTTTCCATTAACAATATCACTAAGTCCTTGAGAGTCGAACAAAATTTTAATTTTAAATTTCCACATTTGAAAGTCTTCATCGTTGGATAGCTTTCCAACCATACCCAAGTCCGAATCACTGGAACCAGCCATTTTTACTTTGAACTCGATTGCCTTACCTGATTTTACTTTTGGGTATTTTACTTTTACTTTTAATGTTTTTACTAGAGTTCAATCACTTCACCGGTATTACTATTTTAGAGTTGAATCTCCGAACTTCCATTGTTGTCTTGCACGAGAGTATTTAGGTTAAAAAAAGTTTTTTTACTTGCACACGAAAGATCCAGCCTGGGCCCATAACCTGTTGAAGGTTATATCGGTGAAGAAATAAATTATTACGATTATTTGAACATTATTACTGATTTTATTTTTACTTTAAGTCAAACCAATACATTGAACTCAAACGTTTTACTTAAGGCATGTTACACAGAGACAGAGTTCAGTTCAGAGTCACCTGTTCCTTGCCAACCACACATATGATTATTTAGTCTATTTCATTTGATTCCAAACAACAATATATTTATCTCATATTGATCAGGATTTTAGAGTTTTAATTTAGAAAAGTTTAATGAACGGTGTTTTTGCCATTGAACAATTTGTGTCATCGAGAGAAAGATTGTTTATTTCATTTGTTATCAAAATTATTGTAGTTTCTCTTTTGTTTTTGATAACAAACGTGCTCACTTGTGCGACTGATAAAAATATGTATTTGAAATGGCTTCATGTTTGGCATTGACTGAGTTATATATTAATACCCAAAATCTTACTTTTGTGGTGTGTGAGCTCGTTCGATAGGACTGTGAGTAAAGTCCGGCTGTTCTGGTGAAGGGGATAGATTTTGTTCTTGTTTTATAATACAGTTTTCCTGTCACAGTTCGGGCAGTTTAAAGAGAATTGTATTATTGAATAGGAAGGGATCTGAACCCACTTCATTAGATCAGTTTTTTTTTATTTTTAATTAATAATTAACTTTGCGTTTTAACCAGTGGATGCCAAATTTGGGAAGCCATTTTCATAAAGGTAGGTGACTACTGAGTCATTGTTTTAAATTTTTCATAACCACAACAAATGAATCTTCACTAGCAGCAAAGCGAGTAGCCCTTGAAATATTCATCTGTTTATTATTATTTCCTTATTTTCTAATTATAATTCTAATTTTGTTCAAATAATTTATTGTTTTGTTTTAATTATCAAAAACCTGTACAATCATTTCTTGTTTTTCATTTTCTCACCCTTACATACTCGGTGTAGGCACATATTGCTTACAGTACTCCTGAACGCTGCAACCCATCGGAGTACAGTATTTTGATCAGGCATTGCACCTTGAGGTCCAACTCTAAAATATTGACAAAAAAAGCATTGCACTGCGACTACAGATTCATTGTTTCTAATAGAAAAACTGCTTCACAGAGAACACACGATGTACGTCCCACCGATCATAGCAACTGAAATAGCATAGTATGGGCAGTCTGCCAAAATTCGTTCCAGGGCAATAACCCCCCCCCACCATGAGTCAGTACTAGCAGTTTGAAAAACATACGTTTCCTCTGCACCACACACTGTATAAACATCCCATTATTCATTTAGGATTTTTGCGACTTAATGAAATTGCATACTCATATTATTAATAATTCAATATTCAATTTTATCTAATCCCAGGTAGCACACCTACGTGTTTCCAACGTTGAAATTTGGTTGTTGAGGTTGAATAACCGTTAGCGGTTGAATTTTTCAACGTTTTAAATGCAACGTTGTTTCAACGGTTGATCTATCGTTGAAAACACGTTGAAAACGAGCTTCCAATTCCACCACTCACAGCGCTACAGTAGTCCTTACACAAAAACGGATCTATCAACGACGATCGACTGATCAACGCCATTTCTTGTTTGAATTCTCATCACGTTGATGAAAGCTGTGAACTCTTTTAGAAGAGTCTACCTATTCCACTTTGACTTGGTAAGTTTATTTAATTTATTATTCTTATTTGAAAGATGAGATTGTTTGGTGATTTATTGTCTAAACTTCAAAACAAATATTGTGTGTTGAACATATTAATTATGTTTACATTTGAGGTTAGGGTTAGGTAAGTTATATTATGTTTTAAATTAGAGGGCTCTAATTTAATATAATTATTAAAAATTAATATAATACAATAAGCTTGGTTTTAAGTATTTTACATGTAGCCTACTACTTAACTTCCAAATAAATTACTATTACTTTGATTCCTCCACAAATATTTTCATTATGCTATCTATGTATTGTTTTTGTCACAGGACTGCTTGTGTTGAGAAATTCCATCGAACTTAATATAATAACACTGAACTTAATATAATATAAATCACTAAACATCAAAGTGATTACTTTTAACAAGTTCAGTAATTAACTCGGTGATCCAAGAAATTGAAAACGGGTGTCCGGAGTTCAGCTCATAAATATTAACATTTTCCAAATATCGTCATTCCATGGTGACGAAATTTAGCTTAAACTTGTTCATTTTAAAATTAAATTTTCAATTAATTTATGCATGTTTACAACCCATATATGTCAAGGATATTTTTGATTAATTTCATTGTGATTTTAAACTTTTGGTCTAGGTTTACAAAATTTAGTAGGCCAATAAAAAATGGTTGAAATATCGGGATACAACTGTTTTTTTCATAAAACTAAGTATGTACCTACAGTAACTATTAAATTTTACTCATAAATCTAAAAAATACATTTTATATAGAGCCTTATTTGTTTACTTCTATAGGCCTAATGAAAGAGGAGTATTTCAAGTTAAAATTCGTCTATGCTACAAAATTTGGAAACCCAATATTCTTACTTTATTCTTAGTTCTTTTGAATGTTTGAATGAACAGCTGGCGTGACTTTCTCGTCTGACTATTGTATAGTAATGGACTATTTTTATCTAAAAAACAGTCATCACCTCGCACATTATTAGATGTGCACTTGAGAAAAATTTCTGTACTTGTTGTTAAAAGCAATTCCTTTTTAACCATGCAACATCTGTATCAAATAATAACTCCTATGTGGTGGCAAAATTTCATCTGCCTTCATATTATAGAATTTCTTATTAAAATTTATATTACCTTATGTTTCAGATTCTATCAAAAAATCTTGTGGGTCGACTGTGGGCATTGAGACCCAAATTGAAGACGCTATTAAGGATTGGCTAAAATATGCGACAGTCAGAGTATTTTCAGTGGAGAAAAAAACAATTTAATTTCGTCGGTAATTAAAAAGTATTATGAAATGAAAGTGGAAAAGTTATTTTGAAAGTCCCTTTCTATTGAAAAACTGTAATAAAATATTTGTTTCTCTATTGCATAAATCACAAACTATCATCATACCTGAAAACTAGAATGTAGGCGGGTTTATACGATGCCAATTGACAAGACAATAATATTGTCTTCTGAAATTTATAGCTGGTGTAAAGTATCAATTGAATCTTTTAATTCTAGAACCATCATCTAGGCATAGCTAAATAAAAACTAATTGACAATTATTATTGTTTTGCCAATTGGCATAGTTTAAACCTGGCATAAATGTCAAGTAAAAATTTAGATGATCTATATTATTTGCTAGAAAGAATTGAGCTATTTTTGCTCACCACAGATAAAATTATCATACTAAAAATTCAAGATTTTTAAACAACTGCTGAAGTCTTGAAATAATGGTTTTAATTTATGTTTCTTACAGACATAAAATGTTTTTGAGCTTGGCAGAGTTTATTAAATTACCATGGTAATTTGGTTGTAACCATCTTAGTTCTTTAAACAACCTCTCATCATACTATTTTTGTGGATCAAAATTGAAGTAATATGGAAATAGAAAGAAAAATAAAAATCTCAGTATCCTTTTTGAATCATTTAAATAATGATTAATAATAGTGATTAAATAATTCAAAAAGGATACTGAGATTTTTATTTTCCTTTCTATTTCTATAAAAAGTAGCCCTATACAGAAAAGAGATGAATATGGTTTTTATTGTGTGTTTTTAATGTCAACTTACCAATGTACCGCATTGCAGGGTAATATTTCTGTTACATGAAATCATATGTAAATAAATGGAAATATGATTTCGTATTTTCATCTCTTTTCAAATGATTTTAGAAATATTGCCATGTAATTGATAAGGTACCGGTTCAAAAGTATGGCTAATTCAACGTATATTTATAGTTGAAAATAATGGTTGTCACAACGTGCTTTCAACGTCTATTTATGGTTGAAAATAATGGTTGTCACGACGTGCTTTCAACGTCTATTTATAGTTGAAAATAATGGTTGTTACAACTATTATTCAACGTTGAAAATAATGTGGAACCGGCGGACATTTTCTCGTGTTTTCAACGTTGAATTTAAACGTCTTTTCAACGTTAAGGTATTACGTGTTTCTAACGTTATTTCAACGTTTCTGTGCTACCTGGGATAGTATTAATAATCAATATTTTGTGATATTGTAATAATCAAGTGTTGTCGTATTGTAATTACTGTAATATTTACTCGGAAACATGTTGTTACACTTACAGTTATGATGTAATTCTTTAACATAGTGTAGGGTGTCTGTTGGGGGTTGGTGCCCTCTCAAAGGGCACCAAATAAGAGAGGCCCACCCAGGAATGCCTCCCATCCCCCAGCCACTGCACATAGAACCAAATTCTCCAGACATCGTTGGAGCACACTGAAAACAAACATGAAGAAAAAATTAAACTTATTCTGTTTATTGTGAAAAACTAGTGAATATGAATAATAATCTACTCCAGTTACAATCTACATAAGAAATGAATTGATGGCTGATTTCCAACTATTTTTTTTAACACTTTTTTGAAATTATTCAATGGTCATGGTCATACAGAAGACCATAGACAAAGTATCAAATAAGAATATATCCCAAGGTGAAGGGCATTTATGTTACAAATTTCAATGTTAACTCAAACTTAGTAGTTCATTTTCTTGAAGCTATGTGATGCTAGTGGTCTCTCATACTGTGCTGTTCTCAAACTCTCACCTAGCAAGAAAAGTAATAATAGACAGTATCAACAGTAAGCAATATAAACAGAACATAAACGACCTATACCATGGGCTATCTTCTTCTTATGCTATATTTCTCCAAGATAAGACTCACTACCTATCATACAATATTCTGTTTGGCTAGAAATTTATAGAGCTGGAATGTTGCTATCGGGAGCTCGATGAGAAAGCTTCTTACTTTCTAGCGTATCCTAGCCTGTCTCGCTCAGCCCGAACGTTCTAGCTTGTTAGCTTGTAATATTCAACTATATTTCGAATTGTTTAGAATTTGTGGAAGAACTTGAATATTTGAGTAGGTTTTCTCGGTTTGAAGTTTACGTCTCGTTTCAGTCTACGTTCTAGCAGAATGACTAAATGTTCAAAGTGCGATAAAAGTCTGACCGGCTGTAATCCAGAACAAACAATGGAGTGTGTGAAATGCAGTGAAATATTCCATGCTGACTGTGTTAACGTGTCCGATAAAAAACCCAGCCGTAAAGGGGCTTATCGTTGTGTTAAATGTGGTGGAAATGCAGCTCAAACTCAACCCAACGAACTTGAAGTACCAGTGAGTAATAATAATAATACGAATTCGGATATTCTTAAAGCGATAGGTGACTTAAATTTGAAGCTTGATCAAAGACTAGCTGAATTTGAAAAGAAACTTTCTCAAGGTTTAGCAGATAATATCAATTCTATGAAGCTAATTGTTTCAGAATTATCAACTTCCTATGACAAAAAATTCAACGATGTAAAACAGGAGAACAATCATTTGAGAGGGCGGTGCGATGAGCTTAATACTAATCTTAAAAAAGCCCAACTAGAGATCAAGGTTGTTAATTTTAAAATTTTCAAGTTAGAGCAATATAGCAGAAAACAAAGTATTGAAATAAGTGGAATTCCCTACACAAACAATGAAAAAATCTACGATATATTAGAACAGTTAGCCAAGGCGTTGAATGTAACATGGTGTCCCAGTGAAATAAGTATCGCCCATCGACTGCCTGGACTCAGAAAAGCGATAATAGTGCTGATTGGCTAGCTGCCGCCAAGCTTAAGAGGAGTCTGAACGCGGAACATGTGAGCGCAGCATTCAAAAATAAAACACCTGTATACCTGAACGAGCACCTTACTCAGCAAAACAAAACTCTCCTCAGCCACGCGAGAAGACTGGTGAGGGAGGGACGCATCGCATATGCATGGCTGAAGGATGGCACAATTCTAATCAGGGTCACGGCTGCATCCAAAGTCATGAAGGTGGAGAAAATAGACGACCTCGACTTCCCGAGCTTGGAAGCAGTGGACGAGGGCTCAGGAAGTCAACAACCGGGAAGCAGAGAGGACAATGTGACTGCAAATAGCGGCAATAATCAAACACTGGACAAGTGAACACCGAGCATCTGGTAATGTGTATAAATTCCACTAAATAATCATTGCATGAACTCAATGGAAGCCTTTATCACCGATGATGAACTATGGGAATGGGGATATTTTATTCATAGAAGTATTGAAATTAATTGAAAAATATATTTTTTTCAAGTTTCACGTTATCAAGTTTTACATTTTGTTTGTTTCAGGTTTTACATTATCTGCATTTTTAAATTGCTATTGAAAAGATAATATCTTTGTATAAAAGAGTTTTGCGTTAGATTAATTATTTACTAGATTATTATTGGAGATTTGCGTTAGATTCATTATTTACTAGATTATTATTAGAGATTCATTAGACTCATTGTTACATTAACAATGGGAGTGAGAAGTTATTTCCAACTGAAATTAGTAAATTCAGTATCATTACAATGTCTTTAATCTCAATTTGAAATTGAATACTTAATAATTTAATACCGTAATGCCTTCTTAATGTGAATGATAATTATAAAAATCAATAATTAGGTACTGATCGAAATAGATATAATAATAATTGATGATAAATTATTCCTCAATTTTTGAAAGAATCAAATTTCAATCGCCTCAATTTCTAATTGACAGAAACAACTTTTATCATAATGTTGATTCTAGATTATTATTGCAACTGAGGCAGACTGAATTATATTTGGTTTCAAGCACTCATAAAAAATGTAACTTGTATCTAGCAAAGAAAAACATATTATATAGAATTGAGGGAGAGCATTTTTTCTGGAAAGAAGGAGTAATATTAAAATTGTAGTACTGTATTGTTATAGTTGTGCTGTTCTTACATTTCATTCATGGATGGAAGATAGAGTATGATTACCAGCTAAATGTAATGTTCGATAGCAATACCTACACGATAGACTTGAAGCAATATTTTTTTTTCTTCTTGGAAAACATGTTAAAAATTATCGGTATCTATTGTTTCTGTATTTTCGGTGATTTCGGTTTTCGTGAGTTTGTTTGTCTTCCGATTTGAATAGTGCATTGAATGATAATGGTTATCAAGATTAGGGTGAATAATATTTAGCAATACCGCAACCAAGTACTGATCGTATTAAGTAATAACAAGAGGATTGTTTCCATTTTTAGAAGAGTCAAATTATTTTTTCATCACGTAACAATTATTAAATATATATTTTTCTCTTATCTTATTGAAACTGAGTCATGTTGCAATTACTAATGAATTGATTTGAACTCTAAAGATAAGTGAACATGAACTGAGTGATAAAGTAATAAATCGAACATTTGTAAATCTAATTAATCTTTTTTTCATTAGTCTTTTTACATTTATTTTTTTCAAAGTCTTTTTTCTCATTATTGTTCTTGATTTGGTTGCCGTGATTCTCATTCCTTGTTTTGAATGGGCTGGGCGAGGTAGGGTTCTTTCTTTTCCTCTAGCAGTGGCTAGGCTTTTATTAACAAATAAGGATGACGATGACAGCTTAAATAATAATCCCACTTGCTTAGAATTGGAGCATTTAGTCAATTTTTCTTCTTTTTATGATTCTGCAGGTGTGGGTTTGAAGATCTTTTGCACGAATATTAGAAGTGTTTCTAAAAATCTAGATGATTTGTTGGTGTATTTGCAATCAATTAACACAAAGTTAGACTTAATAATACTGACAGAGTGTTGGTTGAAGGAGGAAGTGGCAGTAATGCCAATAGATGGTTACGATGTTATTGCTACTGATAAGCAGCGTAATCAAAATGATGGAGTGATTATCTACATTGATAATACAATTAACTATAAAGCTTCCCAGACAACGTTGGGTGATGTTTATGGAATAACTTTAGATTTTCAGGTTTTAAACAATTCATTTTCTCTCTTAGCACTATACCGTACTTTTGACAGTAATATCGACTCATTCTTGGACAGCTTGGAAAATTATTATAGTAATTTAAATAGTAATAAAAATTGTATTCTGTTAGGAGACGTCAATATAAACCTGTTTTTAGACAACCAGATAACAAACAGATATTTGAACTGTCTAATCGGATTCGGGCTAATTCAATGTGTGAATAAACCCACTAGAATTGAGGGGAACTCAGGCTCATGCATTGACCATATTTTTGTGCGGTACAGTTCACCGGATAAAATCAACTCAGCAGTATTACACACCAGTATTACTGATCATTTCAGTACGGCATTGAATATTTCAATTCCGGTACAATTACCCTCTACAGTTGTTGAAACTTACAATTACATTGATAAATCAATGCTTGCACAGGCTATCCAAAGCGCTGATTGGGATACGGTAGAAAATTGTTTTGAAATGGATGACTGTTCAATAAATTTTTTCCAAATAATAAAGAATTCTGTAGACTCAAGTATAAAAAATAGAATTGTCAGATCTAGGCATAAGAAACTTAAGCCATGGATAAATTTAGGTTTGATTCAAAAGATCAGAGTAAGGGACAAATTGAGCAGGAAGTTGAGGAAACAACCATTTAATAACATATTGAAAAACCAATATATTTCTTTCAGGAAAACATTAACCAAAGATTTAAAAATAGCCAAGAATATTTATTACAGAGATAAATTGCTAGAATTGAGAGACGATCCTAAACGATTCTGGGGAGTGATAGGAGAATTGGCTGGTAGGAAAACAAGTAGAGATTCATTTTTAATTAACAAATTTATGCCGGAAATTAATCCTGTCACACCAGAGGTCCTCAGAGTTGTTGCTGATGACTTCAATGAATTCTTCTCTGAGGTTGGCAAGAACTTGGCCGATGCAATAGTGTCCGTGGAGCCTCTATTAATTAATGATAGTCATTACACATTAGAAAATAATTTTGTTTTCCGGGAGGTGACAGAGGATGATGTTTTATGGGCTGTGGGTGATCTCAGAGGTGGGTCGGCTCCGGGGCATGATAATGTAACTGCTTCCTTCCTAAAAGACAACATACAAACTATTATCAAACCACTTACCCATCTGATTAATCTTAGTCTACTGTCCGGTGTTTTTCCTGGGTTCTTGAAGTTGGCCAAAGTGTTCCCTCTTTACAAGTCCGGTGACCCAACTGACAAAAATAACTACCGACCTATATCTTTGCTGAGCGTATTTTCCAAAATACTTGAGAAAATAGTAAAAAAACAGCTTTTAAACTATCTAAATGTAAATAACGTATTTTGTGATTGTCAGTATGGTTTCAGAAGCGACAAAAGTATATCAGATGCTTTGTTTGATATCTGTAAACATATAGATGAGGGAATAACAGATAACCAACGCCTAATGCTCATATTTTTGGACCTCAAAAAAGCATTTGACTCTGTTGATAGGAACAAATTGTTGAATAAACTGGAATGTATTGGTGTACGAGGTACCACATTATCATGGTTCAAAAGTTATCTATCAAATAGACTACAGTTTGTTTCCATATCTGATATTAGAGGTGAGAATATGGCAGTAGATTATGGAGTAACTCAGGGAAGCACATTAGGCCCTATTCTTTTCCTAATATATATTAACAATATGTCAAAATTAGAACTGAGTGGTAGACTATTCTTGTTTGCAGACGATGCATTAATTTTTTTAAAAGGGTCAAACTGGGAGGAGGTGAAGGCGAATGCCCAAAAAGACCTTTTGTATATTAAAATGTGGCTTGATCAAAATACCCTTTCAATGAATACAGCAAAAACAAGATTTATGCCGATATCACTGAGACCAGCAACAGATTACACTTTGTCAAGATTGAAAGTTCACTCTTGTGCAGATTTTCTTGGTACAGTGTGTGACTGTTCTGAGATTGACATGGTTACTTCATATAAATACTTGGGTGTTTTTTTTGATAATAGAATGAGATGGACCGCTCATATTGACTTCATGAAGAAAAAACTCAGAAAATACATATATGCCTTTAGAATGATGAGTGAAATTCTGGATAGGAGAGAAATCAAAATGGCCTACTTTGCATATGTTCAATCCCTTCTAGAGTTTGGCATAGTAGCATGGGGGGGCGCATTGAAAACAGCTCTGCAACCTCTCTTCATTGTCCAGAAGGCCATTCTGAAGGCAGGATTCAAAAAGAGCCCTCTTTACCCAACCAACACTCTTTTCAGTGAAAGCTCAGTATTGACAATAAGACAACTTTTTATCAAAAATACTATAATACATTTATACTCAAATATGCACATCCTCAGGACCGTGACACATATTCACAATACAAGATATGCTAGTAACATTGGTATTGCGGCTATCGCCCTGCAGAAAGCTTTCTCTCAAACCAATTCCTTTTACATTTGTCATGTTCTATATCGAAACTTAACGTCCTATTTTCCACAACAAATATTATTCAATAACATATCCAAAACAGATTTCAAATTAAAATTAAAGATTTTCTTATTACAATTAGGAATAGATAAATCAGAAAATATTATTTCAACTAATTACAATAGTCACCATCAAAACTAATACTGATGATTTTTTGTGCTGAAGGGAACCTATATCTGCAGTTTCATTCTTCTATTAAAGTTAACTTATTTAGTAACGAAAGGGAGGAGAATATTATACATAAAAAATTATAAATTCTATATTTTTCTGATACTATATTCTCTCCCTATAAAAACATGTTTTAGTAACTCTGGTCTGCGCACAAGCATGTATCTTGGAAGTAATGCATTTCAACGACATGACTAGCTGAACATAAATGAAGCTAGATGAATTTCCCTCAAGTCTTGTTTAGTAGGTTTTTCTATATATTCTTTAGTTCTAGAGATATTTGCTTTTAAAAGTGTAAAATCTTTGAAAAGACAGTTTCTCTTCCAACTTTTTGCTCCTTCAGGGCTTATTACTCAACATCAATGCATAAAAAAAAATAAGTAGCCTACTGAAAGTTGAGTTATAGTGCATTAAATGCTCTTCAATTTGATATATTTTTTCACCATTTTATTCTTCCTATCGATTGTTAAACAGATTTGGTGTTGGGTGTGAAATTCTCATAGAGATTTTCATGATCAATCTTTTCCACTCGAAATTTTTTGTTTAAATTGTATCTGAAGCCTGATAATTGAGAATCTAAAATCAAACTTTGCATAGATGGATCAAAGATCCTGGAATTTTTACAGATATAGGACTTGTTGCAGTTGATAGAGCTTATCAATGACTATTTCAGGTATGAATTTGATCAAAATTGTTGGAGCCGTTTTCGAGAAAATCGCGAAAAACCCTGTTTTTGACAACATTTTCTCCATTTTAGCCGCCATCTTGGATTTCATTTGATCGAAATTGTTCGTGTCGTATCCTTATATTGTAAGGACCTTAAGTTCCCAATTTCAAGTCATTCCGTTAACTGGGAGATAGTCTCACTCAAGCACGCACACACACACACACACACACCACACACACACACACACACAATACACATACAGACCAATAGGCTACCCAAAAATAACCTTTTTGGACTCAGGGTACTTTGAAGGGTATAGAAATTTAGAAATTGGGGTACCTTAATTCTTTTCGGAAAGCAATACTTTCCTCACCCATGGTAATAGGGCAAGGAGAGTAAAAATGATATTTGTATGTTTTAAATAGTAAATTGAGTGTTTTAATTGATGAATGTTAAGTGACACATAACCTAGCCTCTACATTTGGACTGTTGTATAAATTAGAATTGGAACAGTTTTAGGCTTATAAGCCTGTGGTACTTTTCTGTAAGTTGTGTAATTCTGAATGAATGAATGAATAAATAAATAAAGGATTCCTAATTTACTGAAGATGGTTATAAGTATATTTTGATTTTTGTTAATGGAATAATTATTATAATTCCAATAATTGGAATAAACTTTATCTAATTTTTGATACAAAGTTGATGTACGATAAGAGCCCAATCAATTCTTTTTCCATAGTGAATAATTACTGTTATTAGTACTTCCAATATCAGCATGAAACTATAAGACTAAATTCAACCTATTTGTGCTTTGAACATACCCTTGCGGAGCATGGGTTACCTACTAGTAGAGAATTATAATGTATCAATTTTATTTGAATAGTGAATATTGATTGATACTTACTTTAGCTGTCTAATCCTCTCTGATCGTCTTACTCCAAGTGGAGGTGCATCACCAATGCGCCTCCTCTTTGGATGAGGGGCATTAGCTGCTTCATTATTTGATCGCCTCTTTGCCATCTAGAAACAAACCAACAAAAACAAAACAACAAAAACGTGGAAGGTTGGTGAACCCAGAGTAGCCAGCTAGCGCTAGCGCTAGAGCGGCGGTTGTTTGGTGAACTACCCCAGGCTGGTTTCAGATCCAATGACGTCATTTAATGGGCGGTAGTTCACCAAACAACCGCCGCTCTAGTGCTAGTGCCAGCTGGCTACTCTGGGTTCACCAACCTTCCACCACGCGCTAACTGGCGCTACAGTAGTGTCAACTCAAGGTCATTCAGCCATCGCCGTATCTAGAAATAGATCCTATGTTGCCACATTGAAGCAGCTGTTGCGGTGTTGCCAAATTTCAGCCACTGTCTCATCAAAACAGTTTCTACATTTCTTGCAGGCTGGCCAGTATTTACAACTCCAAGCATACCCAGCTCCATAGTGAATATTATGAAGAAGGGGATTGGGGAAGATTAGTGAGGGTTTGAGTAGAGGCAATATGAGAGCACGAGGCCACTTTTTTGCTCGAAATCCCCCTCATCCCTCTCGCCCCTCACCCATTCCACCTTCCCCCCTCTCCCATCCCACCACCTCTCGCCCTTCCCCCTCCCGCCACATGGTGAGGGGTGTTCTAAGAATAGATTTTCCCACACCTCTCTCTCTCTCTCACTCTCTCCCACACTCTCTCTCTCTCTCTGTGGGGGGTGTTCTAAAAATATATTTTCCCACACCTCCCACTCTCTCTCTCTCTCTACATCTAATGCTTTACTGACAGATTGAAGTGAATTGAGAATTTCCCTATCTCTCTCTCTCTACATCTATTGCTATACTGACAGATTAAAGTGAATTGAGAAATTCCCTATCTCTCTCTCTCTCTCTCTCTCTCTCTCTCTCTCTCTCTCTCTCTCTCTAAATCTAATGCTATACTGTCAGATTAAAGTGAATTAAGAAATTCTCTCTCTCTCTCTCTCCACATCTAATTCTATACTGTCAGATTAAAGTGAATATATATCTCTACAGAGAGGTCACTGATCTAAGTTCTTTTACATTTTTCATCTGCAATATCGTACAAGCATTTCCAAAGTTCATTGGAGTTTTTAACAACAGATAATGGCGAATCATTTGTACAATCATAATGTAGATGTCCACTGTCTTGTATATCGAGTAATTCAAATATCTCAGATAAAATTGGAAAGTGCACATTTTCTGTTTTTGTTAACGGTAAATCAGCATCTTGACATCCTGTTGAAAATTTAATATTCTTCGCAATTGAATCAAATTCGTTAGATGAAATTGCCATCAAGAGACAAGTTAATTTTTTGAATTTTGAAAAACCATAACACTGCATGTTAATTCCCTCCCAGATGTTTGGGGTGTGTCTCTGTTCTATAAATTGACAACGTGCACGCCCTGTACTTATTAGCATCAACAGATGCTTGAAGGGGGTCATCTCTCACTTGTATAAAAAAGGGGGCGATGTCAAGATACACCACTGTCAAAGTCAGACACATCCATCCTAGCACTAAAAATCAGTCTTGTTTTGGCGGTGGCTAGTTTTGTCGTTCTTGTGCTGAGAAAGAAGTGTCTTGTTTTGGCGGGGCGAGTCCGTGACTACCTATTATTATTATTATTATTATTATTATTATTTATTCTAGCAGTTGGTCCTCGGCTGCGAGTTTTAGGATTGGTGATACCGCCGTTGTGCAAGAGGCGGATGATGTGGAACTTGCACCAATTTAAAAGAATATATTCTTAGTTATTTATTTTGTTGTCCAAGTTGTTTTAGGTAGTTTATAATCTCTCAATTATTTTTCATCCCATATATATTATAATAAATTACTTTAAAAATGAATTGGTTGTTCACTATATTATACATTATTTTAAATATACAAGACCGTATGAAAATAGTCTCATGAGGGTAAATGCAACGTTGCCAAATAAGATTTGATCAACTTCGTCCGCAGCTGATTATAAGTAAGAATTAATATTGATATTTTCATAATACAGTACACCTGAAGAATTGGCAAAGTTTATGGTAAGGGGTGAGGAGGTACTCAGCTCTTCCAACTAACATCGGATTAGTTTTATGCAGTCTACTATAACAGACGTTCCCATATGGATGTTACTATAGACGTATTTACCATCGTATTCCATTTCTTTTTGTTAGTTTGTTTGTCAGTATGTCTGATGGAAATCGAAAACGGCTTTAATGATTTTGATTAGGTTTGAAACATAGTATATAGTTTGAAATATAGTGAGTTTGTGATACGAAAATCATCATTTTAATTAGGCCTCATGTTTAGGATAACTCACTGAGGGAACTTAAAAATGATCAGGTAATAATATTCATCAACCGAGTAGCAGCTGACTGAGAGAGTTTTCCGTCGTCAGTTGAATACAGTTGATCAAGAGAGTTTTTCATCATCAATTGAAAACAGCTGATCGAGAGAGTTTGCCATTGTCAGTTGAAAACGAGACAGATGTGTTGAGTCACCAAGTTTGTTGACGTCATGTTTTAAAGTTATTGCATGATTTGAGAAAATAGTTGCAGAGAGCAGCCGAGTGTCAGCAACGCAACGCAAATTTGAATTTGTAACATAATGATTGCGGTAATCAGGTAAATGCTAAAGTAGTCAGTTTTAATACACCTGGGTAATTGAATTATAACAAATCATTTACTTCTAAATTTCCATCTCTATGCCTTTGTACTTTCAACTCTATCCTTTGATATTGTTATATTCATAGACGTGAAGTAGATAGATAAGGGTGGGTGTCTACCATAAGTAAAATGAAATGTCTATTTCCGACTTCTATAGTTGAATACTTGTAGCTAGTAGTTCTGTGAACAGTAGAGCTTGTACAGTAGTTATGAAGTTTATAAGATCTCATTGTTTAACAGATCTCATTGTCAATATATCACCCCAATTAGCCCTTCGGATATCGGAAAAAAGAAACCGGTACCGTGACGAGAAATCGGTAAGTGTTGAAACGCCAATGACTGATTGGCGTGTATTGATGATGACAATAATTACCTGTTATGAATGAGACCGAGAGCAGTGCCAAGCTGTAATCATCAAAAGCTAATCTACAAACATGTCAACATACATATACTGACAAAAGCAAATCCCGTCGTTGAAACGTAGAAAAATCAATCATCAAAATATTATCATGAAAAAATAACATTTTCCCGCTTTTTTGGGAAACGATAACTGTATATCTTCCAGTATTGAAAATGACATTCGAAATGAAAAACAATACTGGAAAATGTTATTATATTCAAAATTCTCAATGTTCGAGTATATTAACCCCCCAGTAGACTACATTCAACACTGTAGAACCACTATAATTTGTAGCTTACGGGACCAAGCATTTAAATGTCTCTATGACATGGCTTTAGTCTGGTGAATCGGCTTGGTAGTTACAGTTGTCATTAGTTGTTAGACATTAGTGGTGCCTGCATATTGGTTTTTACGAATTTTGGAGGGTGACGAATTATATAAGCTCTGCAATATCGAGGCTGATAAGATAAAATACGAGAAAATATATCATGGATACTGATCCCATAGTTACCCATAATTAATTCATGATATAGCCTGCAATATCGAGGCTGATAAAATAAAATACGAAAAAATATATCATGGATACTGATCCCATAATTACCCATAATTAATTCATGATATAGCCTGTATGAATGGATATTAGAAAATATTGTTAAATATTAATTTGACATACTTGTAAAAGATTTCAGAGATCAATACAACCGTTCATGAGCGAGTTCTTCAACCAAGGGTGTCTCTAGTTATATTATTATATTTGAATCCATAGAAATTTAAAGTTCACTCCGTATGGGTGAATAATTCACAATCAGAATTCAAAATCCCTAAACTAATAATACCAATTACTATAACGTTAAATGTATTGCTATCACAAGTTGTATTTCTAATACATGTGGGTGGGCTATGTTGAAAACAAACAATACCTAGACAGGCAGACAGACATTAAAGAAAGCGAGTTGATGTAAGTTTCGTATATTAATCAGCTGAATTCAGCGGAGTTATCAGTTACTATGGCATACTAGTGTATTTATCGTTATAGGAATACTAGTTACAGTGTTTTTGATGGCAAAACTACGAATTATAGAGTTATCGAGAAGTTTCAGTGTACTCACTAATCTTGACTATTGAACTATTAAGTGAAGTTATTTTTGTTTTGTGTCAAGAAATTTACTAATAGTTATATTATTCAAGCTCCAAATAACTGCAGAAAAGAGAGACAACTGCACAAAATAGGAATGATTTATATAACGAATTATACAGTTACAAGATAAGTCATCGCCTGATATTACTACGAAGTGGGATAGAAAAGAGTGATAGGTTTCAGAAATAAATTGTCAATGGTCTTGTTAAGAATAGCCTACATGTGGGGATCCATCAGAACAATAACCATTGTTTGAAAACCCAGACAGCTCTGCTTAGTACAGTCCGTCCAAGAAGTATACCTTTTGGAAGTGTCAGAGATTCGATGTGTCTGACTTTGTCGTGTCTGTACGAATGTAAAAGTGTCCGGTTTTGGCGCCTAACGCACACACCAATTCGAGACTCTTTCTAAACAGTCTTTCCCTGTCGCTGGCGTACGGTGTCGATGGATGAGATAGTCGCTGTCCACTCCTGTCAGGTTCTGGGTGTGTCGGAGGACTAAGGTGGCGCGTTCTCATAAAAAAGATTACAGCACACATGCTGGTGTTGTCAGGTCTAGCTCTGACCAGCTACTAAACTAAAAAGTGAGTGGGATATTGGAATGAAAAATCATTTGAACACAGAAAAAGTTTATTTACACATTTCACCACAACTATTCATAATTTCATCTTCAATTTTAATTAACTTATCTATACACAAATTATGAGGACGATAATAACATAGATAGTCTCTTATGTCATTTAAATTAACCGTGCTTAGAAAAATGTCTTTTAATTGTTTAGCCAAACTATAATTTTTACAAGTTGATTTCCTAATTGCACTTTCACACTCATCATACCAATCAATACAGTTTTTTAACCTCACTTCCAACTCGTTGTCAGCAGTCAACCACTTTCTCGGATCCATGATAAGTGAATGAACAGAACTAAGTGTAGGCTGGGACTATTATAGAGTAATTGAGTGGTATTTCTCCATTAATTGTAGACAGGCAACATGTACGTGCTTTATGCAGTCTCAATGCATGCATGCAATAAACACACTGAATCTCTTTTCCGTTGTAGAAGAATCCATAACAAGCAAAGTTTCTTTTCTGTGAATTCGTGTACATCAGTAGGTATAAACTGAGACTTTGGACAGGTTTTTTTGCTCGGAATCCCCTCCCCACCTCTCCCATCCACTGTTCTAAAAATAGATTTTCCCTTCCCCTTGCCCAGTGAAGACGAGGGGGGCTCACTGTTCTAAAAATAGATTCACCCTTCCCCTGCTCCAGTGGAGATGAGGGGGATGGAGAGAGAAAAAGAGAAATTTCTCTCTCACTCTCTCTAAAAGTAGATTTACCCTTCCCCTGCTCCAGGGAGATGAGGGGGATGAAGAAAGTGTGGGAAAAAATAATTTCCCTTCGAGGGGAAAAATTCCCTCTCTACATCTATACTGACAGATTAAAGTGAATTGAGAAATTCTCTCTCTCTCTCTCTCTCTCTCTACATCTAATGCTATACTGACAGATTAAAGTGAATTGAGAAATTTCCTATCACTCTCTACATCTATACTGACAGATTAAAGTGAATTGAGAAATTCTCTCTCTCTCTCTCTCACTCTCTCTCTCTCTCTCTCTCTCTCTCTCTCTCTCTCTCTTCTCTCTCTCTCTCTACATCTAATGCTATACTGACAGATTAAAGTGAATTGAGAAATTCCCTATCACTCTACATCTAATGCTATACTGACAGATTAAAGTGAATTGAGAAATTCCCTCTCTCTCTCTCTCTCCTCTCTCTCTCTCTCTCTCCACATCTATTGCTTAATAATCTATTGCTATACTGTCATATTAAAGTGGATCCTTATCTCTACAATAATCTAAGTTCTATAATATTCATATTATGCTTGGTTCCCAACTGACAGTCAAGAGTTCAATCAAACTGTTTATGAATGTGTAAAAAATTGAGTTCTTTTGCTGTACAAACATCTCAGTCGTTATTGTTGAAGTGTTTTCTCCGACAATATGTAAGTATAATTGGAATGAGCTAGCATATCTAAAAATACTTACATATTCTCAGACCTATTTCACTCGGGGGGCGGGCTATCTTAATACTCAACGCCTATAGTTACCAAGGAACTGTCTTAAGAATATACAATTCCCACTTGCATTCAATTCCCATGAACAAGAATTGAAACCTCTAATGTTATTCTCTTTCAAAACCACTGAATATTCTTTCGGCAACTTAATAGTGTGTTTTAAGTCAACAGTAGGATAAAAAGGCGGGTTCTGGGACACAAGTGTCCCAGAACCCGCCTTTATCTCAAGGTCATCCAGGCGCCTCAAGGTCATCCAGGTCAACCACCCCTAACCTCAAGGTCATCCAGGTCAACCACCCCTAACCTCAAGGTCATCCAGGTCAACCACACCTAACCTCAAGGTCATCTAGGTCAACCAAACCTAACCTTAAGGTCATCTAAGTCAACCAAACCTAACCTCAAGGTCATTTAGGTCAACCACACCTGACCTCAAGGTCATCCAGGTCAACCAAACTTAACCTCAAGGTCATCCAGGTCAACCGCACCTAACCTCAAAAAAAAAAAAAAAAAAATAAATAAAATAAAAAAAAAAAAAAAAAAAAAATAAAAAAAATAAAAAAAAATTAAAAAAAAAATTAAAAAAAATTTAAAAAAATGAAAAAAAAACAAAAAAAAAATTTAAAAACACATAAAATCGGGAATAAATGGGGAAAAAGGGAAAAAAATTCCCTACTGATCTTGACTGGGGTATAAAAGGAGTTGTTCTGCAAGGAGTGAGACATTGTGTCTTGGGCAGTCGTGCCGTCAGTAAGTGTGTGTGCTACCAGTACGTGTGTGTGTGATTTTGGTGTATTGGTTTTGGATTACTTTCATCTTTATCAACATCAAGAGTAAGTACCAGTGCATTTTATAGTTATATTATATTCATGATTTGACAATTAAGTTCAAAAGTGTAGAATTTTGAAGTAGTTTGAGACTGACAATTGAATTCTAAAATGACTTAAATTCGAAAATGACTAGTGTAATCATGAATTAGGCTCCAATACATACAAGTTGAGAGTTTAATTGTGAATTATGTTCTTCGAGTTGGTGGTTGTAATTCAACCTAACCTAAAAAATGTATTACAAGTCTTTGCCCTAGAATTAGGCTGTACCCACAATATGTTTGACATTGATAGTATGTATGTCGTTTCAGACATGAGTGGCAATGGTTCTAATGATCAGGAGCACCCATCCCACCTCAGGAAGTAGATCCTAGACCCCATTCACATTCCCCCCATACAGCTCCCGACCATCATCCCTAGAACATAAACACCTACGAACCTCCATCCCCACCCACACACCCAACCCACGATCCTAGATATTGATACTGATTCACTGCCTTCATCCCCCACATCTGTTGATGAAGGTATATATATATATAGAGTTGAATACTGCATACCATACTAATACAATATTGTTTTGCATTGTTCCAGATGAGCAAACTCCAAACTACACCAGCTTCAGTATCATCAATCTTCCAGACATCATCAACCAAGTGTGCATGACCCTACTGGATGAGGAGTCGAAATTCAAAGGAAATTCCAGTGGATGGAGTTTGCTTATCATCGATGGATTGCTCATCAGAAGTAGACCTCAATCCACAACACCAGTCATCCAACCACAACCAGTCATCCAACCGCCACCAGTCGCCCCACCATCGCCACCAGTCGTCCTACTATCACTGCCAGTCGTCCCACTATCGCAGCCAGTCGTCCCACTATCGCCGCCAGTTGTCCCACTATCGCCGCCAGTCTTCCCACTATCGCCGCCAGTCGCCCCACTATCGCCACCAGTCGCCCCACTATCGCCACCAGTCGCCCCACTATCACCGCCAGTCAGCCCACCAGCTGAGGCCAAGACGGTTTCATTTTGGTAGTAGCCCTCATCACACCAATCAGTTAATATTGAATGTATTACCATTTGTAATATGATAATAAAGAAATAAACCCTCATTGGCTGATCCACTGTCTAAAACTAACTCTCATGTATGAAATAAACCTCATTTTATGTGTTAACCATTGATTGAGAGTTTCATTAATTCAATGTTCAACACCTCATCCCATAGATAATAATAATAGTAGCTCAGAATCTTGCACATCAATATAGATGTTTCCTCTAGGTCAAGACTGAAATAGCATAAAGTTGAAGCTAGTTAATAGATATCCATTATGGTGTAGTGGTTAGCGGCATCGCTTTCCATGCTGTAGGTCCTGGGTTTAAACCTTCAGGGGTATAGATTGATGTAGGGTCCCAATTGTTAAGGTAAGTATACAGGGTTGTATACCATTACACCATAATGGATATCTTTTGATATTTTGCATCTTGGTTAACCTATTGCAACATGTCAATAGATATCTTCATTGAAAGCATAACAACCTAATTTCTTATCTATGAGGAAGTAGGATAATCAATAATAACAAATGGCTCATTACACATAGTATTTATTGGCAAACATATAATTAATCTTCAGTATTGAACAGAATATACAGCTGAAGAAGTCTTTCTCCTCGGCTATAATCATTGTTGGTGACATAACGCTCAACTGATGGCTTATTCCTTTCATGAACAATGCATGGTCCATCAACTTCATCATATCCCCCAGTAGATGGTAGTGGCATAGGTATGCGTACAGCCATGTAGATTCTAATCTCAAAAGCTGAATCACCAGATGTTCCATCCTCCAGCCTGAATCGTTTCACATGTCCTGTGCTCTCAATTTTTGTAAATCCTGCAAATTTGATCTCCTTTTGACCCAGTCCCAGTAGACATTTAGATTGTTGTCCACATATGAAATCACACTTGTAGTATTGGTCCTGATTGAGAACACTCAACACAATCTTCACATCCTTATACCTCCAGTTGGGTACCTTCTCAAGATTAACAATAGCAGCCATTCTACCCTTATCCAACTTGAAGAAAGATTTTAGCAGTATGCAAGTATCATCAAACATGACAGTGAATTTCATTGCAAGTCCTGGTGGGCAATGACACATTGCCCTCTTGTTGATATTATCCTTGATACTCTTCATAGTTTGCATGAAAACTTTCAGCAGGAAACATTTCACATCAGTGGAGGTCACATGAGTATTTCTCAATGGGTTGTGAAGATCATCACATACAAAGAAAACGTTTCTATCCTTGACTGTATCAACAACAGCCTGCTGCTTCTGTCTGAGTCGTATGCATGCACAACTATGAGATTCACGATCTGTACAAAACTCTAAATGACCACTCTCCTTGAAAAAGTCACTCGATGTCATTATACCATGATAATTCAGTTCAGCTTCAAGCTCACTCACTGCATTTAACAGATAAAGTTCATGTTCACTGTCTGACAACATTGTAAGACTGAGTGCATTTTGTTGTCAGCATCATCTTTCATACTCTGCTTGCTGAGTGGTGGGGTAACCCATTTCCTGTTTCAATAGGTCTGTATGATGTAATACAATAGCTCTATGTGAACACATAGTGTGCACTTTACTCAAAGAGGAGTGAGGAGGAGGATAAATGATAGAGCATAGAGTTGATTACAATATTTCTTTTTATTGATAATGCGAATGAGTATTAACAGCATTGAAAAAATTGTGACAAAAGGTTCTATCTTCTAACAAAGTTTTGTTTATCCATTCATGTAGAGCAATAACAATTTTCAATTTTTTTTTTTTTTTTTTTTTAAGATTAAGTCCTAAAGACTCCAGTCATGGAGTATAAGACAAGTCATGTTATTACATAATAATTCTAGCACTAAGTAGTTCAACCTAGTTTAGGTTTGAAAGGAATTCTTGTACACTATAAAAAGCTCTATCAACTGAATATTTTTTAATTTGTTTTTTGAAAATCTTCAAATCATCATTACTTTTCAAGATTTGAGGTAGCTTGTTATAAAATTTCCTACCAATATAATCTGGTTTTTGTTCAAATAACCTACTATTGTGACCCAATATATGATAATCTGCTCTGTTTCGCGTATTATACTCATGAACATCTGAATTCTGGATCACACCACTCGTTTTCACATGCATTACAACTTCATATACATACAAAGATGGCACAGTTAATAGACCAAGCTTTTTAAATAAAGGCCTACAAGAGTCTAACCTATTCACTTTCTCTATACATCTGAGTGCCTTCTTTTGAATCTTAAACACCCTGTCCATATTTTGTTGAGATGAATTACCCCATACTAAAATAGCATACCTAATATGAGATAGTATAAGTCCATGGTAAGCAGTTAACAGTAGTTTTTTATCATTGAGCCTAGCAAGCTGCTGCAGGACAAATACCCCAGATGATATCTTATTACATATCCTCTCAATGTAAGGATGCCATGTTAATTTCCTGTCCAATAAAATTCCCAAGAATGCTACATTCTCTTCTTGGTCTAATTCATTTTCCTCTACAAACACATTTATTTCTCTATCCTCTACTGAATTATATTTACTTTTGAATTGTAGGAATTGACATTTCTTACTATTTATTGTTAATTGCCTTTGCTTCAAGAATTGGACAATTGACTGTACTCCAGTGAAAGCATTTATTTCTAGACTATCTAATAAATAATTGTTAAAGATAAGCGATGTGTCATCAGCAAACAACAGAGCTCTGTGATCTTTTAACTCTTTTGGTAATTGGTTCACATACAACAGAAACAGTAAGGGACCCAGAATTGAGCCTTGAGGTACCCCAGCCTGGACCTCCAGTTTTTGAGATTTAATTTTCACTATTTCATTCCCATCCACCTTGGTAAGCTCAACACACTGGTTTCTACCTATGAGATATGATTCAAACCATTTTAGTTCTATACCATTCACACCTACAGTTTTTAGTATTTCCAATAATATTCTATGGTTCACACAATCAAAAGCTTTGGATAAATCAAGAAATATTGCGGCTGCCTTCTCACCTGAATCTATTATATCTATTAGTCTTTCAACAAGGGATACTATTGCAGTCTTAGTAGATTTCCCTTTCTGGAACCCATGCTGTTCATCACATATGAAATTAATTTCTTCCAGGTGCATCAATATCCTATTTAAAAGAACTCTTTCAAAAATTAACTTATTACATTTAGAATACTAATGGGTCTATAATTTTCAACTCTTTCAGAATCACCGCTCTGAGCTCTTCGCAATGAGCAAAATAGTTGTGTATTTGACAATCCATCAATGTTGCTGACGTTGTTGGTTGACCAATCTCCAAACGTTGAAGATGATAGCTTGTTCGGCACCATGTCGATAACGTTGAGTAGATGATGTTCTGGGCAGTATATGCCATCAATGTTCTTGATCAGCAACTCCAAATCAGGTATAGCAGGAAAGGAATATGGTGATGATAGGTCCAGGTACTCCACATTGTTCAGTTGTAGAATTGTATCCAGTAGAGTAATCTGCTTATATCCATGGACAAAGATTTTAATTGGATGCTGCTGGTTCTGATCCAACTACCTTCCAACTGTTCCACGCACAATTTCCATCAAAGCTGAATAGGGAAGATGTTCTGTCCCACAGTCTGACCACCTGAGTCCATGTTCAGCTTGATGTATACAGTTGTTGGCAATGATTTGCCTGCTAGTCTTGAGCAGAGACTCTGAGTAGGGAGGCTTGAAAAAGTAGTGATGAGTAGTCATATGATGCTCATCATCTTGCTCCAGGATAGCCATCTCCTTCATAATAAACTTGTTGTCCAAACCTTCAAAACCTTGAAAGTTCATCAGTGGTAGTGGTCCAAAAATGTTTTCTGCTCTACTCGATGGCCAGTGATCTACACCACTTTCTGCTGTAATGTAGGAGTCGTCATCATTGAGTCCAGTTGTACTTGTAGAGGCATCTTTCATCAGCGGTCGCCCACCAATAACACAACCCACCACGTCCTCCTCCTCCTCCTCATGTGAAGACAGCTCCCCCTCCTCCATAAAGAGTCCTCTGTATCCTGTCATAACTGGCTCATTGATTGTCTCGAGCTCAACTGAGCAATTTATCGCTGTGCACTGACTATATATCTTTTTATACCGATAGTACAAGGCCTGACATTGGCCGATACTCTTTAGTCATCTCATGAATCATCATACAGTAGGCAGTTGTATTACCTGGAATGTTTTCAGATGCTTCAAACTCAATCCTCACATTGATACTTCCAGTTTTGAGTGACTCATTTTGGCGGAAGCAATCAAAAGCAAACAGCATTATTTTTCCATCACCAATGGCATTCTTTTCAAACAGAGGGTTGCTTGCACGAGCATTACCATGGTTGTAGACTCCATTGAAAGCTGCATACATGTTGTAGATGCGATTATCATCACCATCAATGCTCTCAATGTATCTATTGTTTAAAAACACTCGAACATCCTTCATATTACACTTGTCAAAGCGAGAACTGTTGGCTACTGCTACACCTCGTCTTGCAGTCTGTAGCCCAACCACAATGTATCGTGGCTTTTCAAGCTGTGATGTCAACTTGACAGTTGGATAGGTATACAACTCCCAATGTTGAAATGATATACTGATGGGTGTGTCGTTCTGTACAATCTGTAGCAGATGCAGTTTCACATCATCTGCCACTTCCACATAGGGCATTCTCCACAAAAGCTTTGTGATTGCTACATTGGTAGCAGCAACATTCACACAGTCGTGAAAGTTGGGGCTGACCCTCAACACCAGCTCTTGTTTCACATTGAGTAAAATCTGTCTATAGTCTTCGGCAAAGCCCAGCAGATATCTCAAAGGCACATCCATGATTATAGTGTCAGCTCCATTGGCGGCAAAATCGGCGAATCCAGTGGTTGAACTAAACTTGTAGCCAGCTCCTTCCATCTTGGTCCACTCATTGCGTTCAAATGTAACAGCATTCTTCATTAGGCTGGTAACTCCAGGATTGCGTATACCATCCACCTCCACACCATTGATTTCATAGCGTATCTCTGAAAACATATTGCTGAAGAATCCAGAGACACATGGAGTTCCGGCCACAGCAGCGTTGGCAGCTCCAGTCACAGTATACTCCAAATGTAGATAGCTCTCTGATGGCAGTGTGTAAACATCTTGCTGTTGAATTGGAATCCATATCTCGTCATTGGCTTACAGTATGGGGTGCATGAGAATGGTACTCAAACCCAATGATACTGTTGTCCGATGACGGTCCATTCTGTGTCACATCCAAAACTCCCATCTTCCTATTCTACTCGTATCTGACAGCCTCGTTCTTGCAAATACTTGATGCTCCTAGATGTTAACCTTGTCAAGGTTGAATGCTGAATGAATCTTTCTTCCTTTCCTTTTATCTTCTTTTATAGGTGAAGGAGGATGATGATGATGGAGAGAAGAGGAAGGAGGAGGATGGACTGCAGCCTCCATATCCAATCCTTGATTCCACTTTTCAAATAACAACACCATTTCACTTGTGTTGTCTCAAATGTAAAGCAATATTTATTTCCTCGCCTCTATTATTTATAAGACGACCATACTCGTCGACTACTTGCAGTGTAATGCTACCAATCTGCTTGATGTCTATAGGTAAATAGATTACATTCTGCACAGTCACCACCATTTTATACCCTGGATCAATGTTTGGGTAAAACTCATAGATCACGTGATCTGTAATTCCATTAGAGTAAGATCCAGTCACAATGTTGCAGGTGATGCGTATCACATTAGGCCGACTGATTTGTACAGTATTATCACTTCTAGTAGATGTGTTGGGCTCTATGAACTGGGTATTGGTAAAACCCAACAGTTTCCCTATTGAATCTCGTGGTCATAAATCCAACTTGGCACTGCTCAAAACTATACACTTTAAGGTTGATGGATCTACAGTCACCTGGAAATCAACATCATTTTCCAACAGCCTTTGTGCAAGCAAGTCAGTAATTGTAGAAAATTCAAAGCTACCTGTTGGTAATGATACCTGATGCAGAACCAAATCCTCCTTGTCAACAGTAGTAGCTGGCATTCTCCTTTTAGTCCTTTTAGGCAATACTGTACCATCCTTATCATCATCATCAGACTTGCCAGGTTTATGCTTCTGATGTTCAAGCACCTCGCTCCAATACTCTTCAAATCTTGCTTTAGCCATACTCTGTAGCTCATCATGTGTTATCTCTGCACTAGTAACACCCTTCTTAGAAATTCTATTACTTGCATAAAAATGTAGTACATTATTGAAACCTTCCTCAATATTAGGTATTGAGTTGCAACTTGTAAAGCTAATTAGACCAATTTCCCATTCAGCACTGCTCACATCAAGTGGTGGATAAAAGTCACTCTTTAGTATTGATGTCCTACCTCCAAAACACAACATCATGTTGTTGCCTGCTCAACATACAGTTGCACAATGAGTAGCAATCAGCCTACACTCGTTATTTATAGTAAGTAAAGGGATGGAAATAATGTACAAGAGAGATAGTGAATCATTTATTTATTTTCATCAATCAGAAATTGTAAACACAAATGCCCACAGATGTGTGAGTGAAGATCTTCCTGCTTCTGATCATAGTTGTACTCAATCCTCGATGCTGGCTCCAGTCCTTTGTGCATATAGTTGATAAACTCCTGTTGCAGTCTCAGGTTGCCATATCCATCAAAGTAGTGAGACACATCATCCTTCTTCACATAGCACACCCAATGTGTGCCAGCTCCAGTGCTGGTGTCCAGGTTGATAATGCCGCATTCTCTCCTCCAGGGTCCATTCAATGGTAGAGCATCCCGCATAAACACTCCTCAAAAGTGCTTTAGCTTCAGTCGACATGCATACTTGTAGAGATCAGCATCGGTAAGGGCTCGATCAGGTAGGGCAACTAGCGTCTTCTCTTGCCGCCACATTGACGGTGATGTGCTCCATTTCCCTGCGTCCTCCGCTGTTGTCTCAGGTAGAGTCCTTTACCCTTTTTACCAGAACATCTCTTTACTCGTTTTTGACCACGAGTCTTTGTTGTCTTACGTCTGCGGTGTACTCCTCCACCAAACTTTGCTTTAGCCTTCATGATGCTGGTCACTGCTAGTGCTGCAGATTTTACCACACTCCAAACTTGATCTGCCAAAATGTTGTCTGCTACTGCTCTGCTCGATGTATCACTGCTCCTCGAGTAAGCAATGTCGTGCTCCTTACAGGCTCGATCAAGACTATTTATACCGGGATCGCCTCGTGCCAACCGCTTCTCTAGCTTTGTACCAGGTCCACAGTACTGGTAACCAGGGATGTAAAGCTCAACAGGTAGAATGTCAATTGCCTTGTTCACCAATTTTCCAGCACTCTTTTTAACTATTGAACCTGCAACTTTTGCAATTGATGACAGTACCCCTCTTCCCTGGTACTACCTCTCTCTCTTACATCCAGCCATCTAATGTTTCTTAACGGTTTTAGCAGCTGGTTTTATACTTTTTTTGGTGTGGACAATGTTTGTGGTGGGTGGCAATGATGTTTCAGGTGGTGTTGTAGGAAGGGGTTCTGGTAATCCCATTAGATCTATGAAACGTTTCTTCATTTCATTAGGTGGCAATCCCTTCATAGTTTTAGTATTTTCCGGATCTAACACAATGTTTGAATACAATGAAAACATTTTACCAGCAAACTCAATCAGCCTCTTCTCAAGATATCGATTGTTCACTCCATCGGTAGGCTTGATTGGATACATCATATCAGTAAGTATTGAATCGTTGAGACTTTGAAATCAGTTCTCTACATGTTGAAAAGTTGACAGCATCCCTGTCAGAACGTGGATTTCCCAAATTGGTCAAACGCCTGTAGCGAGCATTAATGTTTCCTATGGAATCCATGACTTGACTGCTATACATAAGCAAAGCAATGTCTCTTATATAGTGAAACTAGTATGCAGGATTAGCAACTATGTAGCCACCTTCTACCAACTCTTCTAAAATTGAATTGATTTCATTCTCATGTCCAGTGTTGCCAACTGCCTTGGACTGATCCAATAGTTTCAGCCTGTCCACAAGTTCATTGGGATCATTGTAGTAGACGTACTCAATCTTGGTACGGTAGTTTTCCACCATATTGAATGACGCCACAAGTCCTCTGCCACTGACCTTGCTATACTTGGGTTTAGCATTATTGAGCAGTTTATGGATCACGTTTTTATACTTTGTATCATTCGAGTTTTTACTCTTACCATCTGGATCATGATTTTCCTTATACAAGTTTGTAATGTGTAATATCTGAGTGTATGCCACCTCATCACTAGCCAATGGAGTAATGAGTTTCTTTTTGAAAATGAGTTCACAAAGTCCATGTGTTGCATCAAATCTAGTCACGTTTGAAGGATTGTTAGGGTCAGTCAGAACAATCTTTCTTCCATCACTTCCAAAGGTTAACAGTTTGTTACCCAAATAGTAGTCATTACCAACAACTTCTGGTCCATATGTTTTGTCAGAGCTGCTATCACCACTCATAGCTCTATGGAGATAACGCCCCACTGGTGTTCCAGTCAATCCAACCTCGGTCATTGCTTGTTGAATCCTCTTTTGGCTGCTGGTTAGTAATGCTTCCTGAGCAGTAGCACCCTCCTCCTCCTCCTCATCCACATCCATTACATCACTTTCATCATCATTGGCACTTGCAGATGGCCACAATTTGCGTGCAGTACTCAAGGTACTTGGAACTGGGCTCAACTGCGAAGCTTCTCCAATTCCTTCAAAGGTCAAAGGAGTCTCTTCACCAATTTTGGGCAGACGTCTTACCGCTTGTTTCAGGGGTCGGGACAGCAATGGTGTAGGTGGCGGTGTATGTGGTGCATGATGACCTACAGGAACTGCAAAATGTCTGCGATGTGGGCGTGGCTCTGGAGATTGTTCATGTAGTGGTTGTGCTGCTGCTGCTGCTGGCTGTGGTGGTGGTGGTGGTGGTGTTGCCAAATGCTGATTGAGAACTTCAACTATATTGTCAAGTGGTTCAGTTAGTGGTTTAAAGTGTTTTGCATGCTGCTCCTCTGCCACTTGCCTTCCAAGAGTCAGTTCCTTGTGTTTCCTTTTGATGTTACATCGCAACTTTGCAATTGCCT
Source organism: Nilaparvata lugens (assembly GCF_014356525.2). Classification (NCBI taxonomy): domain Eukaryota; kingdom Metazoa; phylum Arthropoda; class Insecta; order Hemiptera; family Delphacidae; genus Nilaparvata; species Nilaparvata lugens. The sequence goes on from NC_052519.1 coordinate 1,969,433, forward strand.
TGATGGTTGGTGCAATCTCTTCTACAGTCTTTTGACGGTGTCTATTGCAGGAGACATCAATCTTGCTCAAAGTACCAACATATACTGAAGCTCAACTGATACTATGCATCAACTAAATATGAATCAAGCCCATTCCTGTAGCGCCCTCCATTCCTGTCCAATGTCCGATCAATCACTAGGAATGAGTGTGCACCCCCCACTGACCAAACCTTGTTACACATATCCTTAAACTGATCAAAGGTCATGTCAGCGCCGACATGATCTTGGTACAAGTGTTTCATGTTCAGCTCATCCTGTTGAAACATGACTAGGAAGTTTGCAATGTCACGAATCAGCTGTTTTGGAATGCGACTATAGGTCTGTGCTAGATAAAACACATCAATGTCACTGTGTCGGCATGCACTGAAGTACTTCCTGATGATATCCTGCTGCTCACAAATCACATCATCAAAAATAATAATTGAGTTGGGTGGCAGCTCATGCGGGTCGGGTATTTCTTCACTTGTATCACACTTGACATAGTTTATTCCATTTCCTGCAAGTCCTTGCATGATTGTACGGAGCAGCTCATACTTGGACTGGAATGAAGTCTTTGAAAAAAGGTAGATGTTTGAAAAGTGAATTCCTTTCTCATCGAAAAGCATGTTGAATGGTAGGTTGGTTTGGCTCACATATAATACATCTCATATGATTGGGGAACATTGGTCCATGATGCTTTTTCTTTGTATCCATTTCCACCAAGCCACACCCTCTAATCACTTTGTCAAAATTGATAACTCTAAACTGGTTTTTCTGTTGCACAACCTGTTTCATCTTACACAAGATTGTTCTTATCAATCCATGAGTTGTGACTGGAGCTATATCTTGTCCAGCGTACCAACAGTTTATTCCCTCTTTTCCTTAACACTTTTTCAATTTTGAAAACACTGGGCACTTTTGTCTTTACAATTTCTTCAGAATAGAATCCTCCTTCAATGGGTTCACCTCTATAGTCCTCCAATTCATAGGTTACAGGCACTGTAGGTTGCACACGTCTTACTGTGAACAGTTCATTAGTCCAATTGGCTAGATATCCCTTGTCAAACGTCTTTTTATACTTGCTGATTCTCATTTTATCACCAGGCTCAATACTCTGACTGGGACCTGGATAAAACTTGTTTTGAGGTTTGCTGACCAACTTTTCCTTATATTCTTGCCTTTGTTTGCTGAGCCTGGAGAGCAACAGCCTCTCATGCTTCTTGCTCTTATTGTCAACTGGCCGCATACCTGTTGTTCAATGGACCCGTTCATTATACTCTTTCAAGAGTGAGGTTAGGATGCCTGTCCACAAATAGGTTCCTTGTTCAGTAAACTTTGTCCACATAAGATGTTTGAGCGATCTATTGAAACGTTCAACTATAGATGCTTTCTTATCAGAAAAAGTTGAATAATGATTGATGCCATACTTTTGCATAAGCTGTTGAAACTTACTATTAAACCATTCCTTTCTGTCATCAGTTTGCAAATTCTTCATGGGATTCTGTTCAAATATAGGCTGCATTGCCTTAACCACTTCATCAGCCGACTTTTTTTATTGGTATAGCAAAAGCAAACTTACTAAGACAATTGATTATTGTAATAATATATCTATAGCCTTTGTTCTGTCTTGCATATGGTAGCATCTCTACAAGATCAGCCTGATAAAGATCATCAAGACCTTTCACAGTAACCATTCGTGTAGGGAACCTCCTACGAGCCTGCTTGTGCAGCTCTCTCCCTATAACAGTCTTATCCATACTGACTGATAAAATCTATGTCATCAACTTTAAATAGCCTATTATGCTAATCCAAACATTCTCCATATCCTGTGGAAGAGGATAGAGATTGCAACTTTTTCTTTTCATAACCTCTACACTTTGATAGTGCAGGATGTGAGATGTATCATGCCTTGTACTCTTACTTCTACATGATTCAGAGGTTTGAGCAATAAGAGACAGTTGATTTGATACGATTATATTGTAGTCATACTCTAGTATACATTGGATACAAAGAATATTATCAGACATATATAAATAACATCTCAATCATCAAGGTTTAACAGCACATAGTCAAATAATGGTCCTAGATTAGTACACATTTCACAAAATGCATAGCTATAAGGAAAGTTCAGAATCATCATCTGTTTATTGTGACAAGGATGAAGTGTAGCTGTTGAGAATGTTGAAGAAATCACATGAGCAAAATTCTCGAAAGTTCCAAAAGGATCATGATATCCTTCTCCAATGTTGAATAGTGGCTCAACACCCCACCTTGCACTCATGACAAACATGCAATCCCCGCAAGGGCATGGTGATTCAGGGTCTGCTGGCGCCATTGCTGATTGAAGTATTGGATATAGATGTTGTTGACAGCCCATGTTGATAGCAGGATGAGCACACCTCGACTGACTTTGTAATAACTGCTTCAAGGAAATCCAGCAATGGGTGGAGACAGTTGCGTATGCTCAATGGATTTGTTGACACTTCCTGGCATGAGGTATGATGTCACTTTTCAAGCAATTTTCTCAGAATGCTGTACTGGGATGCATCACCATCTATTTTATAGTCATTTGATAAGGGACATGACCGTTTAGCAGGGATAGTACTGCTTCCTGACTCATTGACTTTATCAATGAGCTCATCATGTGATGAGGAATGTAACCGTTTAGCTGTTGTAGTACTGCTAGCTGCCTGAACCTTGGGAATTTCTTGAGAGTCAATCATCTTTTCCTCCTCATCCTCCTTCTCCTCCTCCTCCTCATCCTCCTCATCAATGTGTGCTAGAGTGGGAATCTTGTAATGTCCATGTGAAAGAGTTGTAATTCCATCATCTAGAATATACCTCTCCTCATCAGCTTTGCTCAGTGCCTTCTTTCTCATGACTTGAGTCATGATCCGATGTTTCCTAGTGCCAAACATCACTTGTTCTCTATAGATATCCTCATCACCATATAGACAATCTAGATAGTCTTGGAAGCCTATGTAACGTTCAGCATCTGGATGTATTTTTGAGAGTTCTCGCACAAGTATTGGTCTCCTCACTCCTTTAGCTTTCTTTATCAATCCACTTGTCAGCTGATTTGGATCACTATTGTAACACCTACAGGCTTTGATCGTAGGCCTACATACTCAAGTGGAGTTCAGCCAGCATATTCGTCTTTGAACTTTCCAAGCACCATTTTGTTTGCATCCGAGTAGCATGGGTGGTCTGCAGGGTACTCTGAAATGTCAAAGGTATCTCTAAGCTGCTGATTGTTGATGATGTCGTTGTACATGTCCTCTGTCTTGACAAGGTAGAATAAACTATCAGTATCTTGATATAAGAGTTGAAGACGGTCCTTGTAGATGGGCTTCATGATGTTATAATGGAATTCATACATGAGGGTTTTGCTGATGTCAAGCACTGATAACCCTATATACATGGGCTTATTGAGCTCCACTTTCTCTTTATGCATTGTAACAGCACAGATATTCTCGCCAAAGATGATGCGGTCCTTGTACACTGGTCGAGCAATCAGTTTCTTCAATCGATTCTCATCATTCACTAGCTCCATACTCATCCTTTTTCGCACATTCTCCATCGTCTTACCAAACACAGCATTGTTCATGAGTTTGAAAAAGTTCTTTTCAAACTTATTCTTCAACTGCTGTCGAAGTCTGGTGTTTAGCATGATGTAGGGTGCTAGGAAGTCCTCCTGCTCAAACCTTACACCTCGATGAACTTTAGTTATTTTCAATCCATGTTGTACTGCTTGTTTTAGGGTGTGGTAATGACATACATATCGTTCATGGTTGCTTAGAGCTGTCATGAGTCGTACATGATTAGATTTAAGAGTTTTTTTGTTCTCTGCCAGGAATGGGAAGTCATTGTGCTCATCATGCAATTCGGAAGGGTACTCAATGTCCACCTCCAAGATGTAGCCAATCTTTTGAACATCTCCAACACCCTCAATACCTCTGCTCACCCCCTCCAACTCATCTTTCTTCATCCACTGGAATTTCCGGCATGGAAGTGGTTGGCACATTGCCCAGCCATACAGGTTGTTCGCATCTGTGTACAGGAGATATGATGTAGGCTTCTTGGGGTCAATAGGCGCTCCTGTGTAGGCATTGTTGGCTACAGCATGACGGTGTATACAATTTGTTATTCCTCCTCTGATACCTCGCTCGATAAACATGTACATGTCATAGTCAGTAGGGAGCTCAAGCTCAACTTCAGTATATTTCAGCATGACATCAAAGGAAAAGCCTGGAGATGTAAAGTAGTGCGCACAATCCAAATCATAAGTCTTCATGCATACATCGCGGAAGCTCTCAAAGACATCGGCCAACAGGAGAACATCTGTTTTCAAGTATAGGTCACTGTATTCTCTCAGAGTTCTACAACTAAATTGGTTCCACACAGTTTGAGCATGTTCATAACCATCACTGCTAACACTCCTATCAACCAGCTTGCTGAAAAATGCCTCTTTGGGTGGTAGCAATGTTTCTTCGAGTCTCTGCCATTAATCGCAGTAGTTGTATGGAAACACTCCTTTCCTTGAGACAAGGCTCAATTTGTTTCCAAACACTTTGGCAGTATGTGGTAGCACTTTGGACAAGTCTTCCGGATTCGATGCTGATTTGACTAGGTTGGTGACCAGATTGTCTAAACTATCAGGCGTAAACCGGAATGTATCAATGAATTGAAGGTACATTTTCGGAGATATTTGTTTGGTGAATGATATATACTTTTCCGATGAGTTTGGGATGACAGACAGCTGATCCTTATCTCTACCCAGCTCTGGAATAATGAGGTGTGTAGAAACATCTGATGTTTGAAGAGTTGTGGAGAAACACTGGTATGAATGATTGTCGCTGTCGCTGCAGGTTGCATTTCCGGCATAATGCATTCCGGTAGATACCAGTTATATGACAATGGTCATACACCTTATCTTTATTGAACCATTCATTGCAGTCCTTACAGAAATCAGCTGCATTATGTCGTTCTTGCTCTCTTTTGGTTAGTGGGAGCAACTTGATATTCCTGCAGTCAATTGCCTCATCTAAATCTTTTGCATACATGGGTCTTCACGAAATGTTTGACGGCATCAGGACCCCTGTAGACAATCGGCTCATGAGGGATTAGGTTAGTGATTGTCAGCCAGGAATCTTCCAAATATGGGTCCCGCACAAAGTATAAGCAGTAACTCATTGCCTGATGGTACTGGATAACTTTGATAGCTTTACCAATCCATTGTTCATTGTCTTCATCAGGTTTCTCCAGGATGCACTCAAGATCGGCGTATGCTAAAACAGGTGCTCTATACTTTTGCACATGTTTCTCATACTTTAAGGTTGGAGGTTTACCATCTTTTTCAACCTGTGGCATGATGATTCTTGCTGTATTATTGCCAGCACAATACTCCTCATGCTCAGCCATCCTGCATTCTCCATCTCTGTTCTGGGTGTAATGGGTGAAACATTGTCTGCAGATGATAATTCAACTTTTATGTTTTGTGAGTTGGGATCCCACAAGTCTTTCAAAATTTTTAATGTAGCAGTAGTGGCTATTTGATTTATGTTCATTGTCATCCTCAAGGGTGCTGTTTTCATCATCATCCTTACTCTCACAGAGGAGGAGAAGATCAAAGTGATCTGCCTTCATTGCATTTCCAACTATTCTTGGTAATATAACGTTCTTCTCATCCATACCATAAATATTAACTGATACCTCTGGATTATCTTTCTCAAATCTATCGATTTGACTGATGGTAGTTGGAAATCCAATGCCTGAAAAGTTGTATCTCTCTTCCAATTGATGGTATCACTCATTGACTCGTTCAGGATGGCTGCCTTGTACATGTTTGGCGAGGATAGCCCATTTGAAACATTGCTGGTCCTTGTTTATAGGATTGACGATTGCCTTTCGTGCTGATAGAAGAGGTGGAAGACTGATGTAGGATGATCCACGCAGGGGAGTATGTTTGCTAATCCTGATGAGCAATCCATCGATGATAAGCAAACTCCATCCACTAGAATTTCCTTCAAATTTCGACTCCTCATCCAGTAGGGTCATGCACACTTGGTTGATGATGTCTGGAAGATTGATGATACTGAAGATGGTGTAGTTTGGAGTTTTGAAGGCGACATTCTGAAACTCTTCTTGTTCAAAGAAGGTCTTATCAAGGGTGCTGCGGAAATATGTTGCCTCCAATACTAGATTGAGCTTCATTGCTCCATGTGTCTGCAGTTGCTGACTGATGATGTGAACAATTTCATCCTTCAGACTGCTCAGAAAGGTGTGGAAATCTTTGGCAGGCTCATCCTTGTATGCATTATTGTAGTATAGAGTCGTGAGTTGGGATTTGAATGCCTCCTCCAGGACAACAAACTCATCCACTGAGTTTGCTGTTTGTTGACATCGTGCAGCTTTGCTCATCTGGAACAATGCAAAACGATATTGTATTAGTATGGTATGCAGTATTCAACTCTATATATATATACCTTCATCAACAGATGTGGGGGATGAAGGCAGTGAATCAGTATCAATATCTAGGATCGTGGGTTGGGTTTGTGAGTGGGGATGGAGGTTTGTAGGTGTTTATGTTCTAGGGATGATGGTCGGGAGCTGTATGGGGGAATGTGAATGGGGTCTAGGATCTACTTCCTGAGGTGGGATGGGTGCTCCTGATCATTAGAACCATTGCCGCTCATGTCTGAAACGACATTCATACTATCAATGTCAAACATATTGTGGGTACAGCCTAATTCTAGGGCAAAGACTTGTTATATGTTTTTTAGGTTGGGTTGAATTACAACCACCAACTCAAAGAACATAATTCACAATTGAACTCTCAACTTGTATCTATTGGAGCCTGATTCATAATTACACTAGTCATTTTCGAATTTAAGTCATTTTAGAATTTAATTGTCAGTCTCAAACTACTTCAAAATTCTACTCTTTTGAACCTAATTGTCAAATCATGAATATAATATAAATATATATATATATATATATAACTATAAAATGCACTGGTACTTACTCTTGATGTTGATAAAGATGAAAGTAATCCAAAACCAATACACCAAAATCACACACACACGTACTGGTGGAACACACGTACTGACGGCACAACTGCCCAAGACACAATGTCTCACTCCTTGCAGAACAACTCCTTTTATACCCCAGTTCAAGATCAGTAGGGAATTTTTTTCCCTTTTTCCCTTTTTTCCCATTTATTCCCGATTTTATGTGTTTTTAATTATTTTTTTTTTCTGATTTTTTTTAATTTTTTTTGTTTTTTTTTAAATTTTTTTTTAATTTGTTTTTTTTTAATTTTTTTTTTTTTTTTTTAATTTTTTTTTTGAGGTTAGGTGTGGTTGACCTAGATGACCTTGAGGTTAAGTTTGGTTGATCTGGATGACCTTGAGGTTAGGTGTGGTTGACCTAAATGACCTTGAGGTTAGGTTTGGTTGACTTAGATGACCTTGAGGTTGGGTTTGGTTGGCCTAGATGACCTTGAGGTTAGGTGTGGTTGACCTGGATGACCTTGAGGTTAGGGGTGGTTGACCTGGATGACCTTGAGGTTAGGGGTGGTTGACCTGGATGACCTTGAGGCGCCTGGATGACCTTGATATAAAGGTGGGTTCTGGGACACTTGTGTGTTTATCCTACTGTCACCTTCACTATCAATATCAATAATTTTAAGGTGAATTTTGCCATTATCGGCAAATGTTACCTTTGTTACTACGAACCAATCCTAAGGATAAAATTCAAAACCCCAATCGACTAGTGGATTTGCTTCTACAGAGAACTCATTGAAACTTCTCCAATCAAAATAGTTAGACATCATGTGAACTTGTCACCTCGACTGTTTAGACTGAAATGACGCCTGCACGCGCACGCCTGCTACGCTCCCCCTTTTTGAATGTTTCTCCAGAGAAATGACACGTGTTCTACGCTGCTCCCTGTGAGGTGAATGTTTCCCCTTCCCAAATTCTATAGATAAGAGTGAGTTCATATAACTCCTGCATCGAAAAAACCGTTACATTCAATCATAGACACATGAAAAAATGTATAGTCTGATTTATCATCTTGAAGCGGCATGTGTTAGCAAGAAAACCGTTAAAGTTCACTGTGCTTCAAATTTCTCTCTCTCATATGCCAAGTGTTATCCTTTCACAAGATTTTTTGTTTTCGGAGACAATACAAACCCTTTATACTGGGCTAAACCCATTTTGGTAGTTATAATTTTGGCAACCTGATTTTCGGAAAGGTTATGTTGCTTAGCTTCTATCCAATTCATATTAAAGCTGACGTATGAGTATCAATGATTGCTAAAATTAGCTAGGGTGAATTTCAGACCGAATCCTCAAGGATATCCCGAGAGGTTCAGACTAAACCATGAAGATGACAAATCTTGTGAACTAGAGTTGGTGTCATCTTTCTAGTCACAACCTGACTTTAATTATTCGAAAGACTTACTTGAATAACCCAAGTCCAAAATTGCTGTGATCCAGTTAGTAACTGTTGAAATATTGGAACAATAGCTCCAGATATAAAATTGTAGTCCCTTTAGAAGCTCTTTTGTGCTCTACAATCGAGATCAGGTATAGCGATCTATCTATCTCATATTCCAGGTACACCTGAAACAATGCTCCTTGTATGTGGAAAACACCTAATTTCAGCTTCAAGCATCATCACCAACTACATTGTCCTCACATTGATATTCCGCAACAACGACATAAGCTCTTGAGATTATGTTCTATGAGAATCACCCCAGAGGCGAGGTGTACGGTCATCTTGGATTCGCCGATGACTGGACAGAAATTTATATGAGTGATGTGTAGTCTATATGATTAAATTAGAAATATTTAAAATAAATACAAAAACGGTGAAGAGAACAAAAGAGAAACGGTTTTTTTGCGAGCGCGCAAAGATTGAATAAAGTAGACTACTGCATCATCAGTTCCATCCGTTCAATGTGATTCTCAAAAATAAGCGATTCCAGTAATGCTATTAGCATTGGTTCCACCACTCTTCTGCATCATCACTCTCCCTCCCCGTAAACGATGGTGGAGTAACGGTCAAAGACATCGCTATTTTCTGCGATTTCACTGTCCGCGCCAGTGTTGCAAACCGTACTACGATAATTATTTGTTTGGCAATTTGATATTGATAATAATATTATTATATTCTTCTATGTTTGGTATGAAGCATCTAAATTTAAAAAATCTACTTTGTGAAAATAATAATTATTTTCTTATATTAAGAACTGAAATTCAGTGAAGTGAACACTTCAAGACTTGACCTATTGGACTATGTGCAACCTTATCTAAATTTGGAGAGGAAATAGCCAAGGTACCTTCTTTTTTTCTCCCTATAAATTTTGATGATGTACTTTTTGTATGAATCAATTAAGAATTAATTTCAATTTTTAAATTAATTTGAGGGCCAGTTTCCGAGCTTGAGGATTTAGCCAAGTTCTAGACTTTTCAGCTCTAGGATTTTGAATAGTAAGCTTATCTTATACTAGATGTCATTTTTCTCGATAAATAATCGTCCAAAATGAAACATTATCCTTTAAAGTGGGTGAGGGGGTGAAGCTTTCATTTAAACTCTCAACTGAATTGTTCCTGGAGATGACTGAGCCAAAAAGTCACGCCTCGCCCCTGAATCACCCGTAAGATAAACTTCATTTCAGTATTTCCTAGTGGAGAGACGCGCTTAAGGACACCTCAATGATCAAAATTTCAAACACATAACTTTTGACACAATGCTCAGATTTCATCGTACTACACTTCATCCTTCTCGGTTCGTCACGGCGGTTCAAAATCATGTATAATAAGTCAAATTAGGTCGAAAAATGGAAAATTTGTTGTTGAGTGTACACTTAAGCCCATATTCCAATACACAGAAAATGACCAATTTCTATATTCAAAGTTGCATGTCTTGTGAAATACTTCTGATAAAATTTCCAAATCTAGTGAGAATGTGAAAATTGTCCCCCTCTACCAACTCCAATAAATAATACTTTCGATTCCAAAACAATTTGGAAGTTAAGATTTTAAAAATGGCGATTCCAGTTTTAACATTTTTTTCGTAATTTTACTGGTGATCAAGAGCTCCTAAAACGAGTCTGATACCATTATAGAAACTTACGATTGATTACAAATTGTAGATAAATTCATCCTCTACGAGCTCAGTGCCTAAAATCCATCTTGAATCACTTTCGCTATCATAGAACTGCCAAAACCGTTAATATGAGAAAATATCTACAATTTCCGGTTTTTTTCAACAATCGAATCTCACTTTACGAACATATTTTTCATGAATTGTTTACAGTGGATGAAATAGAAAATTCTATTGTACATTTCAAGATCATGTAATAATTTTTATAATAAGGGGTACCGAGATACATAGCTTTGAATATAGAAATTGGCCATTTCTTATGTATTGAATTGAATAAGTACCTACACTCAACAATAAATTTTCTATTTTTGACCGAATTTGACTGTTGATGCATGATTTGTACCGCCTTGGCGAGCGAGAAGAATGAAGTGTAGTACGATGAAATCTGAGCATTGTGTCAAAAGTAAATTATAAGTGTTTTGAAATTTTATCCTTGAGGTGTCCTTAAGCGTGCCTCTACTAGGAAATACTGAAATTAAGTGCATCTAACTGGTGATTCTTACCCATGAACTTATGTCATTGTGCGAAATATCAATGTGAGGACAAAGTAGATGGTGATGATGGTTGAAGCTGAAAATTAGGTGTTTTCCACAATACAAGGAGCATTGTTGTCTGGTGTACCTGGAAATCTATATGACAATCATATCTCTATGATAGAGGGATTTTGAAATATACATCTAAATTGTAACAATCAGAAGATATTGTTGATTAAAAACTAAAATTCATCAAAATTGATTTTTTCTTCAAATTTTACTCATTGGAGATAGAGAGTTCCGAGTGATCTCATTTTTTCTGAATTATATAATCTGGGAGAGATTTGGCAGAAATAGCTGAAAACTGGAAAATGAGCCGAAAATACGAGGTTTTTGGGCTAGCACAAGGAAACCTTGCATGAAGAAATTGGTTCTGGACTTCTCTTATGTACTCAAATAATTTATTAAAAAATCAGAACTACAATATAAATTGCAAGCACACCCCCTTTTTTCTATCTATATTGACTGGACTAATAGTATACATCCATAAAAACGTAGGGCGATAAACGATGTTTAAAAACATCGATGTTCAAAAACATCGATGTTTACTGTTCGATGTTTTTCACTTATCGATGTTAGGATGAAAAAAACATCGATGTTCAAAACATCGATGTTTTGTCTTTCGATACTCATCCCTAATGGTAATAGCGATGCTTACGAAACTACATCTTTAGAGGTGCTTCTCTTTGTCTCAGAAACAGAACAGGTAACGGCCAGCAACAGTCACAGTTATAACATAGTTATTCAAAAGTATTCTTTGAGTATCTATAGTGAGGTCCACGTTATAATGGTAGTGTACGATTTGAAATGTGAAAGAGGTAGGGGTTAGGTTTTATTTAGGTTATATTTAAAATGTTTTTTAGGATAGGTTAGGTTTTTGCTTAAAAATTGCAATATGCTCGAAGGGGCTAGGGTCCAGGTAGAGTTATGTTTTTTGATGTTTCAAAGGTAAAAGGATAGGTTAGGGGGTTAGGATTTTGCTCTGAACAATGTTTGTGAAATGTTCATGAAATGAACCACATTTTTGTGAACATGTTCATGAAATGAACCAAATGTTTATGTTTTGTTCTAAAGATGACGAACAAATCAAAGTATCAAATGTGAATGGGTTAGAGGTTAGGTTTTATTCAGGTTATATATAATAATGTGTTATTAGAATGGGTTAGGTTTTTGCTTTGAAATTGCAATATGCTAGAAGGGGCTAGGGTGCAGGTAGAGTCATGTTTTGATGTTCAAATGTGAAAGGATAGGTTAGGGGGTTAGGATTTTGCTCTGAAATCTAAATTATTAAATGTGAAGGGGTTAGGGGTTAGTGGTTAGGTTTTTTGGATTATATTTAATAATGTTCCATAAGGTTAGGTTAGGTTTTTGCTTTAAAATTGCAATATGCTAGAAAGGGCTAGGGTCCAGGTAGAATTATGCTTTTTGATATATTTTCAAAAGTGGAAAGATAGGTTAGGTTTTTGCTTTGAAATTGCAATATGCTGGAAGGGATTAGAGGGTTTTCAATAGTTATGTTCATTGATGTTTTAAATGTAAAAGGGATAGTATAGTGTAAAGGGTATATATTTGATAATGTTTTATTAGGATAGGTTAGGTTTTTGCTTTAAAATTGCAATTTGCTAGAAGGGGCTAGGGTCTAGGTAGAGTTTGTTTTTTGATGTTTCAATGGTAAAAGGATAGGTTGAGGGGTTAGGATTTTGCTTTGAACCACATTTTTGTGAACATGTTCATGAAATGAACCCAATGTTTGTGAACATGTTCATGAAATAAACCACATGTTTATGCTTTGTTGTAAAGATGACAGATAATCTAAAGAATTAAATGTGGAAGGGTTAGAGGTTAGGTTTAATTTAGGTTATATTTATAATGTGTTATTGAATTGAATTGAATTGATTACTGCTTATTATTTTCGTAGAGAGCGAAGTTAGTTATTAGGATAGGTTAGGTTTTTGCTTTGAAATTGCAATATGCTAGAAGGGGCTAGGGTTGCAGTTAGAGTTATGTGTTTTTGATGTTTCAAATGTGAAGGGGTTAGGGGTTAGTGGTTAGGTTTTTTGGATTATATTCAACAATGTTTCATAAGGTTAGGTTAGGTTTTTGCTTTAAAATTGCAATATGCTAGAAAGGGCTAGGGTCCAGGTAGATTATGCTTTTTGATATTTCAAAGGTGGAAAGATAGGTTAGGATTTTGCTTTGAAATTGCATTATGCGGGAAGGGATTAGAGGTTTTTCAAATAGTTAGTTTATTGATGTTTTAAATGTTAAAAGGGAGGGTGGAGGTGGGGTCGGGTTTTGTTTGGGAATGATAATATGCTGACTTAGTTATAGTGTTTTTTAACATCAGTTAAAAACAACTGTTATATTTTATTAATTATATTTTCAAAAGTACTCTTTCTTTTATTTAATAAAATGATAATATATGATTATTATATTGAATTTAATGATAAATCATCATGGATAATAATATATCTTTATCAAATAGAATGACAATTGGCTCCAGTTACAGTGCTCGGTAACCATCATCACAAAGAACGTTACATTCAAAGAACTGACTGAATGGAACGGAAAAACCCGTTGCTAACACATGCGCGATGCGGTGCTGTCTGAGACAGAGAGTGGTTTGTACAGGCACTGGTAATAGGTTAGAAGGTCTAAGCTCAGATGAGAAAGCGAATAGGGTGTCTGTCATTGAGTCAACTGAATTCAATACCACAACCAGAAATTTGATCAACTCATGAAATATATGTTTGTATGATATTATATTCTTAATATTGGTGGACGATAAAAATTTGTACAATTTTTAAAATATTTTATTCCATTCAAAATACAAGCCAACAAATATTTTTGATCTGCATTCTGCAATTCAAATCTGAACCGCGTGATCTAGAGTCAGCCATTTGGTAGCTCAGCTGATATGATTGTTACAACTTTGGCCGATAGATAGCGCAATCAGCAGTGCCTATCAGACGACCGGTTTTTAGTTTTAGTTTTTAGGTTATGTTGTTAGGAAACATTGTCACCAATACGTAAGTTATTAGAATGATTTAATTTGCAGTTTCTATAAAAAAATGTAGATGGAGGAAAAATGTTGTGTACATCACGAGCGAAGAATACTTTTTCTCCCTCAGGAAAATTGTTGCCCTGGGCTTCAAACTTTTTCCCTCACGCCCTCAGGGAGAAAAAGTCGTACTTTCACTCTAGATATACAAATAACTATTTACTCATGCTTTACCGACTGCAGCCAAGCCAGGCCAAACCGTTATTCACAAAAATACGTTACATGTTGTACAAACCTATGATTGATTGTAAACTGTACCTGTGATTGTTTCAGACACTTTCGAATATTTTCATAGTAAGAATGTTAGAAGAACTCATTAACTCAATAATAGAGTATTTATCAGGTTTATGGTGAGTACAGTTGTGAAATCTTTAATTTCTTAAGGCATTTTTTATAGTATTAGAGTATTGTGGTTGGCCATACTGAAAACGCTTTTTTGGTAAAATTTATTGTTATAAATTAAACAGTTATAGAATAGATACACTGGGAGGTCAAGCCTCTGAAGCCAACATCTACTGCCTTATCACCAAATCGTGACCTCAGCATCGGATAGAAAACTTTTCAGCAGAGTTTGTTTACATTGTCTTCTATCCGATGCTTACGTCACGATATGGTGATATGGCAGTAAATGTTGGCTTCATCGACTTTCAGTATGAATATACAATGGGCCGTGTCTATTCTATAACTGGTCGTAAGGTTATTACCGAATACTGATGAAGATGAAGGCGTCAAAAACAAAAAGTGTAGATTGAGTTTATTAAATAATGATTATTTATTTATAAAATTCAAACTAAACCGGTTAAAAAACTCCAAAATGACTCCCCTAAAAGCGTGAGTTTAGAAATAAATTCATAATAATATAACTTTTCAGATAAACTAACCTATAAATTGTCACTCATGTAAAATGCTTCAAAACATGTTCGTACATTCAATCACTTATTAATGTAGTAGGCCTACATGTAATTCATTGTTATTATCAGTATTCCAGTGTGTTATCCAAGTTTCTGCTGCAAAATCTTGTCTTGCCATAAACAGGTCATAATAATTTATTATGTGATTGATTCACAAGAAACCTTTCCTACCTACCCTTACATAGATAATTCAAATATAGATAGTTTGCCGCATAGAATGCTTGATCATCTATTTTAATAAATATTCTTATTAAATTTTCTTGAACTTGAAATTTTATGAAAAATTAATCTATAAAAAAATGCGTAGCCTCAATTGCTAGACTCTGATTGTAAGGCTTACTTGTATTCTATTTATATTGAACCACCAAATTTGCTCTATACTTTACTTTGAGCACAAGTGATCAATCATATTAATAGTATTTAGTCAAGTATATTTTATCTTAGTTTTAGTTATTAGTCAGTAGTTTCTTTATTTTGGTTTATTTCTAGTACCGATATATTAATTTCAGTTTTATTTCCGATAGCATTGTTACCTAAATTCAATACCGGTACTATCTCGACAGTGCTAGTGCACTCGAAAAAAGTGTCCTACAGGCTTACACCAGTGGGATACTAGAAGTCTTGTGAACAGTAGACCTCACGCAGTTATAAACCGCAGCCTCCTCTTATATGTCCATCAAATTAAATCCTGTCTGTATGTCATGTCGGCGAGATATCTGTGTGAAAAAACGGCTAATGGCTGTTGGGGTTGATGTATCAAAAATGCTAACATCGAAAGCTATTCTCTTTCAAGACATACTGGCAACAGGACAGCCCAAGCTCAAAGCAGAGAAAGTTCGAGAGACAATACTATGTTAGTTTAGTTATTAATTGCATGCGTTATTCCACGCAATCAATAGTTTATTTATTTATTCATAATGAAGACAACGGGTTTCCCCAAATATGTATCCGTTAACAATAAAATTGTACAGATACTAATGAAAAAAGAAAAATAATACGAACTTATGCATTAATAAATACTACAAACAACAAAATACCACCCAATTCAAAATTGAAAATACAACGATTTCAAATACTTAAGAAAAAAGTAAAAATAAAACAAATTGAGAATTCAAAATTGCAAATTATAATAAATTGAAGAATAAAAACAAATAATGAACAAACATTTTATCAATAGAAAAATAACATTTGCATCCTATTTACTAGTGCATAAAAATTGCATTCAATGAGGCATGCAATTTATAGTCTATACAACTGCTGATTTTTTACCAAGTTACATTGAGATATTGCATGCGTCATGGCATGCGATTTATAGTCCACTTGACAGCTGATTTATGATGAATAATTCTATAGTCTGATTTTTACTCTAATATTGGCGTATGAAGGAGGTTCCTTTTTCCTTTTACATTATCCTCGAAATGCAAAATTTCCAAAAACCTTGTATATACGTTGACGCGCAATTCAAAAAGGAACATACCTGTCAAATTTCATGAAAATCTATTACCGCGTTTCGCCCTAAATGCGCAACATATGAACATTTAAATATTATGAGAAATGCCAAACCGTCGACTTGAATTATAGACCTCACTTCGCTCGGTCAACTATAGTGAGGTCCTTGTTATGTCAATAGACGTCATTTTATTTGTCATTTTTTGACAAGACAGAGGATCGGCAACGTTTTTCTCCTATATTTCTCCACTGCCATTATAACGTGGATCTCGCTGTAGCCTAATGTAATATGTGCCTTAAGGCTTGGTCTTAATGGTTGGATGTTACATACGGTATAACAAATGTCATTATTAAAATTTTCATACAACATTAAAAGATTATATGAATGTTATGATTTATATTGGAATCCAAAGCAACTAAAATCAAATATAAAGCCGGCTAATATAATTTGAATCATCATTTAAAGTTTTAATCACCACATGATAAGCCAGACTCAATTCGCACTATATTAGAATAATAATGTGATTTCAAATGAAAATTTGAATTACGAAGAGAATGATATTTAAATCTAATTGGTGAAATGTTGAATAATAGTAAACCTAGAAATGTACTGAAAGCTATCAGACATTATGATATGCTGAATACTGATGAAGCTATTGGAATATGTTACAAGCCATACTATAGCGACAGAATATTTAAAACACATTTGAAAAATGCTCTTAAAATTATACCTTTCCAATGTGTATCATAGAGGAAAAACTTGATATCTCAATAATTAAAGTACCCATTTCTGACTTTCTAAAAATATAATTTGTATAATCCAATTGAGTTGTAGACTTTATATAATCATAAGAATAAAAAACCATTTCCCCAATGGAAATCTCATAAAATTTAGTAGAAAAAAAATCAATTTATGAAAAACTTGTTTAAAAACTAATATATTTAAGCGTATTGTTTTGCAGTGGTTATGGCGATAAAACAAGGTCAACAGATCAATTTACTGGAACGAGTATGCATACATACACTCAAAAAGTAATTAAAAATGGTAGGCTATTAGTAAATTGAAAAATAACCAGAAAAGAAATACAGAATATTTTTGTAAAGTTTAAAACTCATGGAAAGTATGCATAAATTATATAGGGTATGAGCTACCGTATTGGGGTCCAACGTCCATAACAACCCATAGTTGTAACTTAATCGCGTGTTATAAGTTATATATAAGTGATATATTATTATTAGCGTATAGCTTTTAATGGTGGGGAGACCCAAGGTAATTCCACCTCGCCGTATATAGTCCAAAGTTCCATAATGGGAAACCAGACACGGTTATAGTGAGCACAATACTTTAAATTTACACTTTTCACTTCGAAATAAAATTGTTTTTCTATAAGCCTAAGTGATATTATAAGGTTAAATATTTTTTAATTAATTTTTCAAATCTACAGGGAGAAGGGAACCAACACAGACCGGCCGTTCACCGACCGTTGCGAATTTTGCAACAAGACATTCTCTAGACGCGATCATCTGCTAAACCACGTGAGGCAACATACGGGCCAATCACCGCACCGATGTCAATTCTGTTCAAAAACGTTCACCAGAAAAGAACACCTTGTCAACCATGTGCGTCTACACACCGGCGACAGCCCATTTCAATGTCGTTTCTGCAACAAATCGTTCACGCGAGACGAACACTTGACCAATCATGTCAAACGTCACACCAACGAATCGCCTCGCTGCGAGTATTGTCTGAAAGCGTTCACACGGAAAGAACACCTCATCAACCATGTAAGGCAACACACGGGCGAAACGCCTTTCAAATGCGACTACTGTCCCAAAGCGTTTGCCAGGAAGGATTACCTGACAAACCACACTCGCATACATACGGGTGACGTGTACAAGTGCATGTTCTGTG
Organism: Nilaparvata lugens; assembly: GCF_014356525.2. NCBI lineage: Eukaryota > Metazoa > Arthropoda > Insecta > Hemiptera > Delphacidae > Nilaparvata > Nilaparvata lugens. The sequence continues at coordinate 1,987,490 of NC_052519.1, forward strand.
TGAAAACTTTTACACGCAAGGAGCACCTGACCAATCACATTTGTCATCACACCGGCGAGGCGCCACACAAGTGTCTCTACTGTCCAAAGAGTTTCACACGCAAAGAGCACCTGAAAAGTCACACCTACATTCATACGGGTGGCTCACCGCATCAGTGTCACATCTGCATGAAACACTTCACGCGCAAAGGCCACCTCGTCAGTCATATACGAGTTCACACCGGAGAATCACCGTTTCAATGCGAGTTCTGTTTGAAGGTTAGTGGGATCCCTTATTTATTTTCAATCTCAGTTTATTATTTTAATTTATCATTCATATATTCAAACTATCTTAGTAATTTATGAATAAATAAATTTGAGTGCTAGATCAAAGGTGGTGTTGACTTACTCTATAAATGTAGCCTAACTTGATATTTAATGAAGCCCAACTTTGTTATTATTTCATCCACTTGTAGATTCTTCAATCTTCAATATTTTTACCGAACACCAATACGATTATTATTGTAATGAAATTATAAAAAATACCTTAAAGACTATACTGTCAATTGACTAACTAAAATGCATACAAATGAATAGATACGACTGCATTCTTCAAAATTTATAAGATGATTATTGAATTGAAGAGACCTATTATTTGTGTGTAATCTCTCTTTCATCCTATTTTTTTCAAATAACGTGCTTTTAATTCAGTATAATGTGAAGCTGTTGATATCTTCTAACATCAATTCATTTGAAATGACAAATCTTTCTCCTTATACGTTTTATTCGCTTTCTGATTGAAATACAACCTAAAATTCTCCTAGGAAGAGGCTCTTCTGCAAGGTATCGTATTGGTAGTTTTTAAATTTGACATACTGTACTGTTCGATTTGTAAAAAAAAATATGATTTGATGATCTGCTGGAGCACTACTCTTGCTTATGCTCTCTTTACACTCAAGTGAACGTTTTATTGAGATTTACTTCAGCGTGTCTGCATTGGTTGAATGGAAAGCTGTTATGTTATTGCAAGCCTCGTCTCCATTACCTCAGATTCAGCGCCGCAACATGACTAGAGATTGAATGATGGGAACTTGTAATGATGGAAACGGTCCACAAGTCGGCTGTTCCTTGCGCCAGCCCAAGGTGTTGCCGATTCATATTTCACAATTGATTACTCATCTCTTTTTCTATCAAATTCTAACTTCCCTATAAATA
>NC_052519.1:1988782-2056297 GCF_014356525.2 Nilaparvata lugens
CATTTTTTGTCAGACAGATTTTTGACATTTATAATGCAATGTTTGTTTTTAAGAAACTGTGGTGTTTGAATGAAACTGGATATGAATATTGGATTAAATTTAATCACGTTCACATCCAGTGACTCAATTTTCTCCAAAACCCAACCACTGCCATGTCGAACAAAGTTGTCAAAAGATGACAGGATTTTTCTTATGGCCAACATGAAATGATCATTAAAATCTTCATAATACTCAAGCACGTTTAGCGCTATGTTGGAGTAACTATGAAGATTTATGAGAGATGAGACAGTCTTGCTAACCTCATCATCCATCACCACTGATTTATACAACAAAACATTCAAGACAATGAACCATTTTTCATTGCCATCATGCTGTGCTGCGTGCTCTCTAATTATGTCGAAAACGCACCATTTCGATCTCTCGAGCACGTTCTTGATGCTATTTTCTTCGGGATCCTCGATGGTTATATGATGGCGGACCGCGCTGGAATTCACACTATGTACTCTTCGTTCCCTTGGCATGATGATGATGGTGATGTCAGATTCTGAAAATGAAAGAATAACTATCAGCATGATATAGAACTAGAGTGATAGAGTACAACTGCATGTTTTTAAATCAGTTGTGAATTGGCATTGGTAGAAGAAGGCTGTGTGAAAATGATATCTCAAGATCACATAATGTTGCATGAAAGATTATTAACTTTTGATAAAAGATGGACGAAATCTTCTCAGCATTTGTCGGCGGAAAACATGGCAAAAGAGGGATTTATATTCGCATGTGCGCCAGACATTGTGTGCTGTGTATTTTGTTCAATTTATTTGGGAAAATGGGTAGAAAGTGACATACCAGCAATAGAACATGCAAGGTACAGCCCAAACTGTGCATTGAGGAGGAAAGATAATATAACAATTGAAGAGGAGAATTTCGATTATAATATTCTACGCCAATATGAAGAAAGATATTTTACTCTTAATCGTGTAGAAGATTCATCCATTCAAGGAGAGTATTTTGAAAATCATCATCGTCATCTACATTGTGACTATTGTAAATCATTATCTGATAAAGCAGACTATTTTGCGAGAAATGGTTATTTCTTACATAAAAATCACTATCTGCAATGTATCTATTGCAAATATATTATCGAAAACCCATTTGAAAAAGTAATACATTCACCGTTTTGTTTATATGAAGAGTGCGAGAAAGAAGGGGAAGGAGAAGATTATCCAGATATACCACATCGTAAAGATGAGCTAAAATCGCATGCATGCAGTATGCTGTAGAAGGTTTTTTATCCTCCGAGGACAAAAATTGTCCTCCGAGGACAAAAATTGTCCTCCGAAGACAAAAATTGTCCTCAGAGGACAAAAATCCTCCCCTCCGAGGACAAAAATCCTCCCCTACGAGGACAAGAATTGTCCTCCAAGGACAAAAATTGTCCTCCAAGGACAATTTTCCTCTCCCCCGACTCTCCTCAGGGGATAAAATCAAAGTAAAAATGTACTTACATGTGTTGGTTGATGCTGCATGGATGACAGGTATCTCCTCGGCTGTAGGTGTGCAGGTATAGATAGCGGCTATGCTTCCTTTTCGGATTGTGTGCTAACCTCTCAGGTATGTTGCCTCGACGAGAGCTCAACTGCTTATGAGCTCGGAACCCAAGTTGTGAGGTGAGAAAATGCTGTGAAAACAATGAAATATTTAATAACATTAGAAATCAATAAGCATCACGAGAGGCGGGATGGTATTCGAAAATATAGAATGTTTGAGTGAGCCCCATGCTGAGACGTAGAGGAGATTTTTTTTTTCACCTTCTAGCAGGTGTGGCTGTCACTCAGCAGACACTGTCCCATGCCAAGTTCTAGAGGAGAATTTTTTTTCCGTCTTCTAACACGTGTGGCTCGCACAAGGATGCTATTCGAAAATATAGAATGTTTGAGTGATTGTAACGGTTTTTTCATAATAGGAGAGAATACTGAAAGATGTTGATAGCCATGTGGGAGCATGTGTTGTTCCATTCCTAGGGGAGAAATTTTTTTCACCTTGTACCACATCTCGCTCTCACTCGCACAAGTTCTGGAACAGAGAGAAAAATGCATGGTATATAAACAGAAGTAATGAGAGGAAAATTGACATTTACATCAGAGTCAGATTTGCATGTACTTCACTATCGTATGAGATGAGTTCTCCATCATCATCATCATCATTCATCCTCCCAGATAGCCCACCAGCCCATCGGCGTATCCTCAACTACTGGCAACAGAAAGCTGCCCTCGCTGCCGAGTTGTCCACTACTGCACACTCTCCTTCTCTGCTCACCTTGGAACCACCATCGCCAGGCGAGATCATGCTGGGAGACAGTCCGCTTCAATGCCTGGCTCCACCTGCTACCTGGGCACCGCGGCGACCGGTGCTAACTACTCTATCCAACAAGATCAAGCAGAAGCAGGGGAAGAGGAGGTTGGCATTTGAAGAGCCTGAAGTTAGCAGGGAAGAGGACAAGGAGACAATCTACTCACAAACAAAGGTTAGTTCCAACAAATATTATTAACTTGTATGTGAACAGATTTTTTTTTTTTCAACAATTGATCATGGAAAAAATCTGTACACATACAAGCCTTTGATTATTATTATTTGATAGCAAGGAAATATTATTTGAACTGATTAGAAATTGAATTACGGGATATTATTGTTTAAAGTAATCGATCATGCATAAATTATTTGATAGCAAGGAAATATTATTTGAACTGATTAGAAATTGAATTACGAGATATTATTGTTTAAAGTAATCAATCATGCATAAATTATTCGATAGCAAGGAAATATTATTTGAACTGATTAGAAATTGAATTACAAGATATTATTGTTTAAAGTAATCGATCATGCATCAATTATTTGTTAGCAAGGAAATATTATTTGAAATGATTAGAAATTGAATAACGAGATATTATTGTTTAAAGTAATCGATCATGCATAAATTATTTGATAGCAAGGAAATATTATTTGAACTGATTAGAGATGGAATTACCTGATATTATTGTTAAAAGTAATCGCTCATGTATAAATTATTACTCACTCTGAGATTGTGTAGTGAATCTATTGATCAAGTTCTCTAGTATGATTCGACGAATCTGATTTGATGATAATCTGGAACAAATTATAATAAGTTACTAATCAAATATTTTTCAACAGAAACGTGCTGGAATGGAGGACAACTCCTCCATGGTTCCACTACTAGAGAAGGTGAGGCGAGGGGAGGAGGATGAGACGGACTTTGTCACAATTGTTAATAGACCCAGGGCTGAACCGTGGATGCCTCTCCGCGTGCTGGCGGAAGATGTGCCGCACAGTATCATCTCGGCTCGTGAGGAGACAAACCATCACGGCAGACGGATAATATTAAAAATAAACATTTCATCCACGAAGAAAATCTCTGAGGTACCTCAGAGATTTTCGTCCATAATTTCTCCTGCAAAAGTTATTAAATTTAATGCTAATTGTAAGAATTTAGGAATAGTGGTGAAGCATGTCACCACTACATGGACTGACATTAAGATTGTTAAAATTTAACAATCTTATTCTCATACCATGTTGTGGTGAGATGCTTTACAAGTAGTAGTAGTAGTATATAATGTAGTGATTAATAATAAATTGTGTACATATTTGATGGAAAATCGTTTTCAATTCTTACCTGTTGTTGTTGATAAGTTCACAATGAATGGTAGAAACACAGAAGAATGGTTCACCTTTCACCTGCTTACACTCTGTTGTGAATGATAAGTAAATAAGCTGAGCTCCCCTTTTATAGTTTGTTGCGAGCATGCTCAGAGGCTCAGTAGTCTTTACTACTACACACACACACAGACACACACACACACACACATACAGCCAAGCGGGTTCGCTGTGTTGATGCACCGCTCCCTCCCACATCTGTTTTGGCACATGTTCCTACAGATATGGGCGGGCGCGATGACATTTCCCCCCTTTCAAATTGCATTCACCTTTCCAGATTTGTTATTTGAAATGATATTCTTATCATTCGAACAATGTTATAAGCACATAGCAATCTGATACATGGTGTGAATTCATTTCCAACTTGATTGAAAATTAAACCAATTTAATTTTCTCTTGATTAAGTTGGTGTAATGATTAATTAATTAATTAACCTCAGTTAATGTTCAACCATTGAGTTGAAAGGTAAGAAAATGGTATGTAGGGGAAAGCAAAGTTTGAGGAAACGAGGTAGAGGAATCTTGAGTTCAGTGGCAAAAGTTTTTAAGGCTGTGACAGGTTTGGCAGGTAATGTCACATCAACTATTCTAAATAAGCTAATTGACAATCTGCAAGATGAAATTCACCTCCCTGGGGGGTATCAGTATTGCGGGCCAGGCACAAAGGTTAATGAAAGGTTAAAGAGAGATGATCAAGGTATAAATTCATTAGATAGAGCCTGTAAGGTACATGATATAGCGTATACACAAAATAGTGATAATAAAACTTGAGCGGTAGCTGACAGGGCTCTAGAGAACGCAGCGTGGGACATATTCAAAAATCCACAAACACCCGAGAAAGCACTTAGCTATCTTGTTACAAACGTCATGAAAGCTAAAGCAGCATTTGGTGGGTCTTTGAGAAAGAAGAAGAAGAGGAAGAATGAGAGGAGAAGTTATAGTAATGATATTAGACGCAAAGCTATAGCTCAGTTTTAAAAGCATATTGCAGGAAAAGGGTATTTTTTGAAGCCTTTTCCTCGAATAACTAGTGGGGGGAGAGTTTTAATCCCACCCTCTTTACCACCACCATCATCATATGGAGTGAGTTTATTCCCCCAAAAACAAGTTAAGAAACGTAGAACATCAAAGAAGAGTAGGAAGAAGAAGAAGAAGAAGAGACATGAATATTGAAGGAGAATTGTGTAATTATGATTTGATTGATTGGTCGAAATTATTACAGATTTGGCTAAGAGGTATATATATCCTAGATGCATTACCCAAAAAAATTCTAAAAAACAAGAATGCCATTGTGAATTTAGCGAGGGAAAGTGAGGATGGCACACATTGGGTTGCATATAAAAAAGTCGGCTCCAATGTTTGGTATTTTGATCCAATTGGAAATTTACAACCACCATACGAATTGGACAAATATTGGAAAAAAGAAATTGGAGTAAAGATATTTTATAATGTAGAGCACATGCAACCATTGAATAGTGCTGTTTGTGGCCATCTCACATTATTGTTCCTTGCAAATCAGTTGTAATTAAGTGTTTGTGGCGAACACACACACATTACAAGATGGTTGTTATTACATTAAGATCTAACACAAGTAACCTCTACGAACATTTACAAGAAATTATAGAATTGGATAAAAATCGTGAATGGGAGATTGGATTGATTAATTTTTGTAGTTACAATAGTATTGCAAACGTTAACAAAGGAACAAATTCCAGCTTCAAATATGGTGATAGATCAATTGAGCTGGATACGGGCGCATATGAAGTTGAGGATATTATAAAATCTTTAAAGAATAAATTGAATATTGATGAGAAAAAAAATAAACTTATTATACGTGCAAACGCAAATACTATGAATATTGAAATTCATTCTGATAAAGCTATTGATTTAACACGTACTGATTCGATTGGTAAGATACTTGGTTTTGATAATGTTGTTTTGCAACCAAATAAATGGCATTATTCTCAGCATTTGTTTAACATAACAAGCATTGGTAGTATTGTACTTGAGTGTAATTTAGCATATGGTAGTTACTCTGACGGAAAACAAAAAAATATAATCTACGAATTTTTGCCAAAGGTTCCTAGTGGGTATTTAATAAATGAAGTACCATCACCGATTATTTATGTACCTTTGAATACCCATCGAATTCAAACTATTAATGTATAGGTAACAGACCAGAACGGATCCTTTATTGATTTCCGTGGAGATACAATTACAATTAGGTTGCACATACATGAAAAACAAAAGTAAACGTAATGGATTATCTTGTTTTCAATCCACATTCAAATAAGACGTGTACACACAATGTCATTAGAGAGATGAAGGTGAGAGCGTCAACACCTAAAAACAAACGTGCTTTGTCGGCTAAAAGTGCAAGAATATTGGAAAGGTTAGGTTTTAGAGTTGATTGGCGGAATGTTTGGAGGAGGAGCCGCAATTAGTGAAATTCTGGACATGGAGACAGACCTTTAGTTTTATAATGATATAACCAAATTCCAATTTGACACTCATACAGTTTATTTGGGACAAGAAATAAAAAACTCTGACAAGGCAGGTATTGGCATAAATTCTTCAGATGTCTATTCTTTACCTTGCAAATCATTTATATTTATTGAGGGAACAGTTAGCTGTACAAAACCGGGAACAGAGCTGGCTGATCCACCAGTTGCGGCAGACTATAAAATAAGCAGTAACATAATCGGCAACCTTTTTGATAAAATACAATATGAATTAGCAGGTCAGCAAATCTCTAAATCGAGATTGATTAGATTAACATCCACAATTAAAGCTATACTAGTGAAGAATATGCTCGATAAAAACACATATCACTTGGCTGGTTTTGACAGAGCAGGATATGCACTAACAGATAATAAATAATTCACTTTCTGTGTACTGCTGAAATTAATCCTCTTGTTTCTTGAAGATTTTCAAAGAATAATTTTAACTTTGAAACAGGAACTCGTCTTATCAAGGTCACCGACAGACCTAAATAGCGTTGAGTCCGCAACTGGAACAAGCATTAGTGTGAAAATTACAAAACTGCAATGGAGAATGCCCTACATAACTTTAGAAGATCACGTAAGACTGAAATTTTTGAGACTGCTCGATGCTGACACTCCACTGAAATTAGGTTTCCGGCATTGAGAAATTTGTGAATTACCAAATTTGCAAAATTCACTTAACCATTCTTGGGCAGTCCGCACCACATCGATTTTTGATAGTCCAAAATATGTTATAATTGCATTTCAAACCGATTGTAAGAATAAAATTAAAAAATCAATATCTAATTTCAATAGCTGTGGTATTTACAATGTTAAAGTATATTTGCACAGCGATTATTATCCATATGAAGATCTGCTAGGTAAAAAAGGACTATTATACCATATGTTTTTGGATTTTGCGCCCTCGTATTATAATCATTCAATTAATAGCGAACTCGGAACAGAAATTGACTTTAAAACGTTTTGTGATTCAACACCGCTGGTTGTTGTGGACTGTTCACACCAAGCAAGTCATTTGAAATCTTCGACAGATGTTTGTATTGAAATGGAATTTAATAGTGCAGTACCTGCAAATACTTCCGCCCATTGCGTTTTAATTAGTGATTGTGTGATGGAGTACACACCTCTGATGAGCATGGTGAAAGAAGTTCAGTAATTTTATTGATAGAGCGTACTGTGTACAATATTATATAAGGTGTGCACTCTGACAAATTTGGTTCATTATCAGTTTCACCTTTGAAGAGGTAACATCTAAAATGTCCTATTCTTTGTGTTCTGATATTTTGGACAAAGACCAAACTCAGTCTATTGGTATCCAGTGTTAACTTGTTTCTGATAGTTTCTATTATGAACCAAGGTGCAGCACACTGATCCAGAAGCCACAGGAGGTGGGGGAGAAGCAGAAACGGGAAGAGGAGGAGGAGAGGGAGAAAGACGGAGGATTCCACGAGCCCACCAAACAGAAAGAAGTGGACAAGCAAGTGAGTACGAAAATTGCTACAGTTGATCTTCACTGGTTTAAACAAGATTGTAATCAAATTATTATGAAAGAACTTGCCATAATTGATCAGTTTAATAATTATATTGTATTTCATTTCAAATCACCATTTGCAAAGACAGAATCGAGTGCAAAATTGTATAACGATGTAACATGGTTAGAATGTCTCTATCATAAAATAAAATAGGAGGATGGAGATTTAGAATACACAGACTCATTAATACGTGATTACCTTGTAGGTTCTGAGAAAATTTTCACAAAAGGAACTGAGAAAGCAAAGTTTTTAAGAAGATTACAAACTAACGTTCAATGTATACCAGAGGATTTTGCAAAACCCGATTTCAGCTCTTTTTAACTAGTTCATGGTGTTATGGTGTGTGTAACATTCATAAAAATAGACCAGATGGACGGTGTGCTTTGTTCAGTGCTCAACATTATAATTCTTTGTTGATTGAAAATATGTATCAAACAAATAATTTTATGTGTGAAAACAATCGAATGCAAAGTATGAAAATGGCCACGATGTACACGAATTAGCAGAAAAGGAACTTTGCTTGTTATGGATTCTTCTACAACGGAAAAGAGATTCAGTGTGTTTATTGCATGCATGCATTAAGACTGCATAAAGCACGTACATGTTGTCTGTCTGCAATTAATGAAGAAAGACCACTTAATTACTCTATAAGAGTGCCAGCCTACACTTAGTTTTGTTCATTTGCATATCATGGATCCGAGAAAGTGGTTGGCTGCTGACAACGAGTTGGAAGTGAGGTTAAAAAACTGTATTGATTGGTATGATGAGTATGAAAGTGCAATTAGGAAATCAACTCGTGAAAATTATAGTTTGGCGAAACAATTAAAAGACATTTTTGTAAGCATGGGTAATTTAAATGACATAAGAGACTATCTATGTTATTATCGTCCTCATAATTTGTGTATAGATAAGTTAATTAAAATTGAAGAAGAAATTATGAATAGTTGTGGTGAAATGTGTAAATAAACTTTTTCTGTGTTCAAATGATTTTTCATTCCAATATCCCACTCACTTTTTAGTTTAGTAGCTGGTCAGAACTAGACCTGACAACAGCAACGCATGTGGTGTGATCTTTTTATACAAGTGAGACACGAGCCCCTTCAAGCAACTGTTGTTCCTAATAAGTACAGCACGTGCACGTTGTCAATTTATAGAACAGAGGCACATGTCAAACATCTGGGAATCCGTTAACATGCAGTGTTATGGTTTTTAAAAAATTAACTCGTCTTCTGATGGGAATTTCATTTAACAAATTTGATTCAATTGCAAAGAATATTAAATTTTCAACAGGATGTCAAGATGCTGATTTACCGTTAACAAAAACAGAAAATGTGCACTTTCCAATTTTATCTGAGATATTCGAATTACTTGATATACTAGACAGCAGACATCTACATTATGATTGTACAAATGATTCACCATTATCTGTTGTTAAAAATTCCAATGAACTTTGGAAATGCTTGTATGATATTGCAGATGAAAAATGTAAAAGAACTTAGATCATTGACCTCTCTGTAGAGATATGGATTCACTTTAATCTGTCAGTATAGCATTAGATGTAGAGTGATAGGGAATTTCTCAATTCACTTTAATATGACAGTATAGCATTAGATGTAGAGTGATAGGGAATATCTCAATTCACTTTAATCTGTCAGTATAGCAATAGATGTAGAGTGATAGGGAATTTCTCAATTCACCTTAATCTGTCAGTATAGATGTAGAGAGAGAGAGTGAGAGAATTTCTCAATTCACTTTAATCTGTCAGTATAGATGTAGAGAGTGATAGGGAATTTCTCAATTCATTTTAATCTGTTAGTATAGATGTAGAGTGATAGGGAATTTCTCAATTCACTTTAATCTGTCAGTAAAGCATTAGATGTAGAGAGAGAGAGAGAGAGAGAGAGAGAGAGAGAGAGAGTGAGAGAATTTCTCAATTCACTTTAATCTGTCAGTATAGATGTAGAGAGTGATAGGGAATTTCTCAATTCATTTTAATCTGTTAGTATAGATGTAGAGTGATAGGGATTTCTCAATTCACTTTAATCTGTCAGTAAAGCATTAGATGTAGAGAGAGAGAGAGAGAGAGAGAGAGAGAGAGAGAGAGAGAGAGAATTTCTCAATTCACTTTAATCTGTCAGTAGAGCATTAGATCTACAGTGATAGGGAATTTCTTAATTCACTTTAATCTGTCAGTATAGATGTAGAGAGGGAATTTTTCCCCTCAAAGGGAAATCATTTTTTCCCTCACTTTCTTCATCCCCCTCATCTCCACTGGAGCAGGGAAAGGGTGAATCTATTTTGAGATTGATTGATTGAGTACTTTATTTATGTAGATTACAATATATACTGGCTTATACACTTATATACAATAGCTTACAATACAGCAAAATTATAGATGAATTTATATAATATAGACTAGGAAAATAACTATTGAACTGTATATGATATGAAAAAGCAATTTGTAATATAATAACTATAGATAATAATCATATTGTTATGCATCTACATAAATTGGCGGAGCTTTGGACATATCAATGCCCATTCTTTGGGAAGAATAATAAAAATATCCTCCCCACTAACTCTCTACCAAAATGTTAATTTCGTTATTTAAACTAAGGATTTATTTATCAATGGAAATATTGTAGAAGTTCTAATCAATATGAATATTGAAGAGAGAAAAAAAACAGAAAATTGATAAAGTAAAATAATTATATAGGTAGATAAGATCAAATAATTGATTAATGAAATGAAGTAGGCTGAAAGTAGATCAGGGTTATCAAATTTCAGTAATATACAGCAGTATGCAGTAGATAATTGAAATAACATGAGTTTATATAATATATATATATATATATATATATATATATATATATATATATATATATATTATATATATATATATAATTCGTTCTATAACTTGGTTCAAAGGTTCATATTGGTGGAATGGGTGAGGGATGGTTGTCATGTGATTGTTCTAGGGCCGGACAGTTGCAGTCATTTGTCCCAAAATATGTTTTTTTAAAGTCAGGTTGAAGCTCGCTCGGCTCTCGATAGACCTGATAGAAACGGGAAGTGTATTCCATGCACGACAGGCACTGACTAAGGAGGATTTTGTGAAAATAGTAGTTCAATGATTGGGTATCCTTAAAGTACTTTCTCCGGTTCTAGTATGTGGAGCATCTATCCTCCTACCTTCAGAGACAAATTTGAAATCATCTTTAAAATAGTTCGGATTACCGTATTTCAAGATATCTCTAACAAGCCTGACTATTCGAAAAAGCCTCTGATCAGGAAGCTTCAATGTTGAACTAGCGATGTGGGCTGGGGTTGGAGAGAGTAGACAAAACGTAGACAATAATTTTGGCAACGCTGTAGTTTATCATTCAGAGTGACTTGCATATTGTTAAGAACAGAATTACAATACATTAGATGTGGGAAGATGAGAGATTGAACCAATAATAATTTAATGTTTCAAGGGAGGATATCATGCATTTTCTTCAATGCATGCATGGCTGAGAATACCTTTTTACAAGTTTTGTTCACTTGTTCTGACCAGTCAAGAGTATTATTCATATTAATGCCTAAATTTTTAACTGAGCTACAGTAAGGAATGTCATTACTGTCTACACTAATTTTGTGAATCGATTAAAGGTCAATATTGTTTATAAGATGAGAATATCCAATTATAATGGGTTGTGTTTTGATGGGATTAAGCTTAAGGCCATTTTTCTTTGTCCATTCCACTATCGAATTGATATCCTGATTCATTATTCCAACTGTTTCATTAATTTTTGTTATGGGACAGCTTAAATAGATTTGAAGGTTGTCTGCATAAGTATGGAAACTGGAGAATTTGATAATGGAAGAAAGGTCATTAGCATACAAAGTGAAGAGGAGAGGGCCTAAAATTGAACCTTGTGGTACTCCATGCATAACGTTTTTCCAAGTTGACTTTTTGTCACCAACAGATACACATTGTTTCCTACCTAATAGATAGGATTTAAATCAAACTAACGAGTTGCGAATGAAACCAAGAATAGCCAACTTATTCAGAAGGACTGTATGATCGACAGTATCGAATGCTTTAGAAAAATCAAATAGGGTGAGGATGGTGCATTTTCTTTGGTCCATAGCTAACCTTATATCATCAGTGACACGAAGCAGAGCTGTCTCAGTTGAATGGAATTTTCTAAAGCCTGATTGAAAGTTATGAAGCTTACTATTGTTGTCTGGGAATTTTACAACTTGAGCATGAATGAGTCTTTCTAGCACTTTGGACAATGCAGGTAAAATACTGATTGGTCTAAAATCCTCAACTTTATTGGGTGATAGAACTTCATTTATAGGGCGAACCAGAGCAAACTTCCAGTTTTCAGGGAAAATGCCTTCTTCAAGTGACTTGTTGAAAATGTATGTAATGGTTGGTAATACAGCAAATAACATCTTCTTGAAAAATTTAATAGGAATTTTGTCTACACCCGTAGCATTACTATAAATACGTTGAATTGCTCTGAAAGTGTCTTCTTCTGAGATTGGATGGAAATGAAATTGATCAGTGATTGGTAAATCTAAGTTTGTAACCTGCTCTTCAAGATCATCTATATGATTAGCAATGACAACTTCGTCGCGTTGGTTAGAGTGTGAAACGAAATGGTCATTTATATTATTCAATGGTAAGTCAATTTGTGGATTTGATTTCTGTTTGCCAAGCCCAAATTCTTTTACTCCCTGCCAAAGTGATTTAGAGTCTTGTCTATTGTTTGTCATAAACGAATTCAAGTACCTAATCTTTGAGTTCAGTAATTCCTGTTTAACCCTATTTCTAAGGCTCCTATACTCTATCAAACTGTCCAAGTCAAATGTCTTTTTAAATTTTCTATGTGCTTTGTCTCTACATCCCATCATCTTAAGTATGTCTTCAGTCATCCACGGTACTCGTCGTTTTCTATTAATCCTTCTTGTCACATAAGGTGCATGTTTGTCATACAAAGTCAAAGTCCAATTCTCGAAAGTCTTGACCATGTCATCAACTGAGGGTAATGCTTCAATTTGATGCCATGGAGTCTGAGCCACATCAGTCAGGAAGGCGGCTTCATCAAAGTTTTTGAAGTCTCTATAAGTGATAATTTCTGTTCTGGCTTGGGTATCTTATGGGAAAGTACACAGTGGATCAAATCATGTCTAGAAATAGCTGGGACTGAGATTTGACCTGCTTGAACAACCTCATTGGGATCACTAACAATGAGAAGGTCAATGAGTGTGTCTGATCCATTAGTATGATGAGTTGGATCAAGGGGTAAAATAGTCATGTTTAGGCATTGGAAAATTGTAGTCAGTTGAAAGTAGTCAAAGTTACGATTCGTCATGTTCAAGTCGGTGTTCATATCCCCCATAACTGGTATACAGTTATAACAAGGCATAAGAGAAAGCAAGGCATTTTTGAAATCTGTGAAATGACCTATTTTTGGTGGGCGATAACAGATACCAACGAGTAATTTATCATTACTAGATAAGGATAATTCATGTAGCATAAACTCTTGTCTGGAACAATACTCTTGTTTAGATGTGATTAAAACTTTTGTTTTGATACCATCTTTCACATAAATTGCTACACCCTAACAAGCTTTATTTGATCTATTATTCCGGAAAAGATTATATCCAGGCAATGCAACAAAATTTGATGAAATACTAGGCTTCAAAAATGATTCGGAAATTCCGATTATATTGAAGTCCTGAAAACGGAAGATTGCTCTGAGTTCATCAATGTGGCAACTGAGGGATTGCACGTTAAGGTGAGCAGCCTTGAAAAGTTTTTTGAAAGAGTGGAGCTTATTTGCTAGAAACATACCTGCGTCATTATTACTATTATCGAAATAATCATACCTACTTGAGGGCGAGCGAGCTGACGTGTCAGTAAGAGGCATCATGGAAGCAGCAGACCAATCGTAAACCGACCTCAGAACAACACATGACAGGGGAAATGGAGATGGAACTGATAAAACTTAACCTAAATGAAAAAGTCTCTTGATTCGAGTGCATTCAGTATGCCTTGACAGTTCGGCTCCAATCACTATTTAAAGCACTAGTTCAGAAATTCACTAAACACAATAAAATGTAGATGTGTGGAGTTTCGGTGATGAATAATCCTAATGGTGAATAAGATGAAGATTGAGGAAGAACTGGTAGTGGGAGATCTGGTCCAAGTGGAGATAGAGCGAGTGGGTATCCAGTAGTGGAAGAATTGGGTCCAAGTGGAGGTAGAGCGAGAAGGAATCCAGTAGTGGAAGATCGAGTCCAAGTGGAGACAGAGAGAGATGGAATCCAGTGGTGGAAAATCGAGTCCAAGTGGAGATAGAGAGAGATGAAATCCAGTAGTGGGAGATCGTGTTCATGGTGGAGATAGAGCGAAATGGGATCCAGTAAAAACTGAAAAAGAGAAGAAGAAGAAGAATAAGAAGAAGAAGAAGAAGAAGAAGAAGGAGAAGAAGAAGAAGAAGAAGAAGAAGAAGAAGAAGAAGAAAAAGAAGACGAAGAAAAAGAAGAAAAAGGAGAAAAAGAAGAAAAAGAACATCGAGCGCCAGCAGGTCTGTGTCTTCTTTGTCGCTCTCCGGGATCCCAAAAATATGTATGGAATGTTGGCGCCCATATTGCTCGAGGTCGTCAACCTTCAGGTGACAAGACACCTCTAGCTCATGAATTCTATCGTGCAGCTGTTTGTTCTCCTCCTTCAATGCCTGGAGTTCCTCAAAAATAGACTTCACTGCCATTGATACAGCACAATGGACAGACTCTTCGATTTGCTGTCGAATAATTCGGAGGGTCTCTTCAGACAGTGATCCAGAAATAGCTGGCCCTGGCTTCGGAGCATTGACCTCATTCTTCGGCGTGCCTCTGTTTGGTCGAACCATCGTGTACCCTTAGGTGGATTTACACTTTTATAGGCTAGGCAAGAAGGTGAACTGAAGAATTAGGAATGTTTTTTCAAGATAAATAAAAAGAGTGTGAGTTAATCAGAAATATAATTACACTATTGAATTTAGCTCGAGAAACTGAATAACTTGATGTATAATATCTAGCAAATTGAACTGTATAACCCTATGGAATATCTGTTAGAAGACGGAGCCGAGCTGACACACGTTTACTCACTCGACATAACCAAGAGAGAAAGAGTGAGAGAGAGTGAGAGAGAAATATCTCTTTCTCTCTCTTCATCCCCCTCATCACCACTGGAGCAGGGGAAGGGTAAATCTATTCTGAGAGAGAGTGAGAGAGAGATATCTCTTTCTCTCTCTTCATCCCCCTCATCAACACTGGAGCAGGGGAAGGGTGAATCTATTTTTAGAACAGAGAGCCCCCCTCGTCTTCACTGGGCAAGGGGAAGGGACAATCTATTTTTGGAACAGGGGATGGGAGAGGGGGGAGGGGGATTTCGAGCAAAAAAGTGCGTTTAAAGTCTCAGTTTATACCTACTTACATCGCAGCCATTTTCATACTTTGCATTCAATTGTTTTCACACATGAAATTATTTGTTTGATACATATTTTTAAACAACAAAGAATTATAATGTTGAGCACTGAACTAAGCACATCGTCCATCTGGTCTATTTTGAAGAGATATTGAAGAGATATTTCTATTAAGAGAAACTATCAGAATCAAGATCGCACTGGATACCAATAGACTGAGCTTGCACTTTGTTCTTACTCTCCAAAATATCAGAACACAAAGAATAGGACATTTTAGATGTTACCCGATCAAAGGTGAAACTAATAATGAACCAAATTTGTCAGAGTGCACACCTTATATAATATTGCATGCAGTGCACTCTATCAATAAAATTACTGAACTTCTTTCACCATGCTTGTCAGAGGTGTGTACTCCATCATACGATCGCTAATTAAAATGCAATGGGCGGAAGTATTTGCAGGTACTGCACTATTAAATTCCATTTCAATACGAACATCTGTCAAAGATTTCGAATGACTTGCTTGGTGTGAACAGTCCACAACAACCAGCGGTGTTGAATCACAAAACGTTTTAAAGTCAATTTCTGTTCCGAGTTCGCTATTAATTGAATGATTATAATACAAGGGCGCAAAATCCAAAAACATCCGGTATAATAGTTCCTTTTTACCTAGCAGATCTTCATATGGATAATAATCGCTGTTCAAATATACTTTAACATTGTAAATACCACAGCTATTGAAATTAGATATTGATTTTTTAATATTATTCTTACGATCGGTTTAAAATGCAATTATAACATATTTTGGACTATCAAAAATTGATGTGGTGCGGACTGCCCAAGAATGGTTAAGTGAATTTTGCAAATTTGGTTATTCACAAAGTTCCCAATGGCCGAAACCTAATTTCAGTGGAGTGTCAGCATCGAGCAGTCTCAAAAATTTCAGTCTTACATGATCTTCCAAAGTTATGTAGGGCATTCTCCATTGCAGTTTTGTAATTTCCACACTAATGCTTGTTCCAATTGCGGACTCAACGCTATTTAGGTCTGTCGGTGACCTTGATAAGACGAGTTCCTGTTTCAAATTTGAAATTATTCTTTGAAAATCTTCAAAAAACAAGAGGATTAATTTCAGCGGTACACAGAAAGTGAATTTATTATCTGTTAGTGCATATCCTGCTCTGTCAAAACCAGCCAAGTGATATGTGTTTTTATCGAGCATATTCTTCACTAGTATAGCTTTTATTGTGGATGTTAATCTAATCAATCTTGATTTAGAAATTTGCTGACCTGCTAATTCATATTGTATTTCATCAAAAAGGTTGCCGATTATGTTACTGCTTATTTTATAGTCTGCCGCAACTGGTGGATCAGCCGGCTCTGTTCCCGGTTTTGTACAGCTAACTGTTCCTTCAATAAATAATAATAATAATAATAATAATAATAATAATAAATTGGCCTTTATTCAATTTCACAATAATTACATTACAAAATAGATCAGTTATAACATTTTATTGTAGGCATTTTTTCTCCATGGCAAAGTGCCGTCTGGAGGAGCAGATGGAATTTACATGTTCAGACTCCAAATAGATGTGAAAAAAAAAGAAATGTGAAAAGTTCAAAGACAACAACTCGAACAAAAACAATCAAAAATTGAACTCCTGGACCAGAAAGAATCTGTACTGCCATGCCTCCCTGCAGTACCGGCTCACCGCCTGCCAGTCCTGTCCATTCAGGTGCGCCCGCAACTCCCCTTCAGACAGGATACTCTTCCGCAGGTGTCTCGTCCGGATCTCAGCGAGAACAGGGCATCTGGCGATGAAGTGGGGCACATCCTCGTCTTCCTTCAAATTGCAGAGGGAACACGTCTTGACACCACGATTGAAGGAGTACTTGTTCAGCAGGACGAGCTCAGTCCTTGCCTTCATGAACCATTTGACCAGCGTGAAGTCGTCCTGCTGATGAACATAGTTGGTGAAACGTTCAAGCTGTGGGTAGATTGAACACCTCTGGCTCACCATCAATCTTCTTCTGAAGTTTTCCTGCAGTTTCTCGTCAACTCCGTTTAGAATCGCTTGAACATCGCCCGTCAGGAGACTTGTAGCAGGGACCCCATACACCCTCTCTAGATTGCTCCAATCATTATGCATGAAGACTTTTTTCTCAATCACTTTTTCAGCAGTATGTGCGGGTATCTTTGTTCCAGAAGCTCTAGGCATCGATGCATATACTTGATATGCAGCCTCAATGTATAAACCAGCAGAGGTTTTAGTCCAGTTTCCAGGTACAAACAATAATCTGGGGCCCACATTGGCAGGTTGAAGACCCTCTTAATGAAGAGGCGTTGCACTTTCTCGACCTCATCTATCATTCTTCCTCCCCAGACTTGGGCTCCATAGCATACTGTGGATCTAGACATTGCCTCAAATACATCAAGCTTAGGTTTGAATTGAATATTTTTCTGGGTCAGAAGGCTGTTGAACATATTCAGTGTCATCTTTGCTACAGAAGCTTTCTCTTTAAAATGATTATTCAGTGAAAGTTTTGGTGTTAAGTTCACTCCCAGATACTTATAACTCCCTACAACTTCGATTGGCTCATTGTTGTAGAACCATACATCATGACGACTGGTTCTGCCTCCTCTCCTGAAAATCATAATCTTCGACTTACTCAGATTAACTTGAAGATTCCATCTTTCACAATACACCTCTAGGTTAGATATCATCTTTCTCATTAATACTCTGTCTGGGGCAAGAAGAACAATATCATCCGCATAGGCCAAAAGCTTTATGCAGATCCCACCAACACTGACTCCACCCTCCAAGCAATCCTCCAAGTCGTTTAAAAAGATTGAGAACAATAGGGGACTCAACAAACAGCCCTGCTAACACCTGTGCCAGTCTCAAACTTTTCGGACAAGCCCTCTTGGCCCCACACTCTCGATGTTGACCCATCATACAAATGCCTCAATGCATTCACCATCTTCGCGACACACCAATCTCCGCGAGTTTATAGAACAGTGCATGCCTATCTATCCGATCGAATGCCGCAGAGAAATCAACAAAAAAGCATATACTTTCTTCCCTTTCCCACTGAGCTTGATATTCACAATACTCATCAGATTGAATATGTTGTCAACCGTTGAATAATGTTTTCTGAAGCCAGCCTGAAACTCCCGCAAAATGTTGTGGCAATTAATCCATTTCTCCATTTTATCCAGCAGTATCCAGCGAAGACTTTGCTTACTGTGTTGCAGAAAGAGATGCCTCTGTAGTTCTCTGCCTCATTGCTATTCCTTTTTTTTGAAGATAGGGTATATTATTGACTCCCTAAAGCTCTCTGGCATGACTGAAGACTCAAATAGACCATTGAACACATCCAACAATTTTTCCAAAAAAGCAGGTGATGCATACTTGATGAACTCGTATGTAATTCGATCCTCCCCTGGTGCTTTGTTTTCCTTGGCTCTTCTGAGAACACTTTTGAGGTCCTGCAGGGAAATCGGCGCATCCAGAATATCATTCACGATGAAAGGAGCAGCGTACAATATTTTATCTGCCAGGATGCATGGATTCAGTAGCTGGTTGAAGTGTAATACCCAGTCTCTCAATGTTATACTCGTGCCTGTGCTGAATTTCTTCCTTCTAAAGCACCGCACAAGCTTCCAGAACTGACTAGAATCCTTCACCTCCTTGAATCTTCCTGTCAATTGACACCAAAACTTTTTTCTTTTTTCCACACATAATTTGTGTATTCCTTATTCCTCTCCATGTACATTTCTCGGACTGATTCTGAATTTGTTCTCCTGAATAGTTTCAAGAGACGAAATGATTCTTTCCTTTTTCTCTCACACTCAATGTCATACCATATCTGTTTTCCCTCGCACTTTGAGTGGCTATCCAATTGACTGACAGGAGCGAAATCATGAATTAATGATATCAAATATTTCAGATCATCCTCAGAGTTGTTCCAGTGCTGACGTTGTCTTATTCTCAAATCAAGTTCTTGCTGATACTTCAGCCTATCTTGGCTTCCATTGCAGCTTCTCCGTATCGGCATGGCGCAGATCTCAGAAGTTTCAGATTTTCCAGGTAAAAGAACCTCGGCAGATATCGGCAGGTGGTCTGAGAATATTTGCGGAGTCACCTCGAACGACTTAATAAGAGGAAGAGCCTCAATCGAGGGAGCGCACAAATCAATGACTGAAGAGCCCTGGGCTCCAATAAACGTATATTCTCCACATGCGTCCTCTGCTGTGCGACCGTTCAAAATAACGAGACCAAAATCAGCAAACATAGCTAATAATTCCCTTCCATTAGCATTGATTGTGTGATCCTTTGAATTTCTGTCACAATTGAGAGGGCAAAGCAAGTTTGTAACTGTATCCTCTGGTATGGTCTGCTTATTCCCGATCCTTCCATTCAGGTCACCCATCAACATGAAGTTGGAATTTTCAATTTCAATCAACAAATCCTTAAGCCTGGCAAAGTCATTCTGCCATCTATTACAGTTGAGGTAAGCCGGGACGATGAGGAGCTTCTGCGAGTCGACGTGTAGTTCGATGAGATTACAGTTGGAAATAGTTTTATAGTTGAGCATTTTCTCGTGATTCTTTCTTTTTCTAATTCCATAAATTGTTCCCTCACTTGCGCGACCGCGGCTTGCAGCTCTAGTTGCAGGAGTCCACACCAATTCATATTCCTCGAACACTATCTTGAGTCTCAATAGAATGTTCTCATCCTCAGCAAATGTCTCAAACAGTAGAAATACATCATATTTTTTTATAAAATCAATAAATTCAACATTACTCAATTTATTTGCAATTCCCGCTACATTGAAAGCAACAATATTCAGGGATGATACATTATTATAAGTTGTGCTAGACCCTGATCCATTCACTTTATTCGGAGAGCAGCTATTAATTATTGCAGCTGGTATCGTTTTGGGCACGAATAAACTGTATGAGTGTGAAATTGGAATTAGGTTATATCATTATAAAACTGAAGCTGTCTCCATGTCCAGAATTTCACTAATTGCGGCTCCTCCTCCTAACATTCTGCCAATCAACTATAAAACCTAACTTTTCCAATATTCTCGCACTTTTAGCCGACAAAGCACGTTTGTTTTTAGGTGTTGACGCTCTCACGTTTGTCTCTCTAATGACATTGTGTGTACACGTCTTATTCGAATGTGGATTGAAAACAAAATAATCCATTACGTTCACTTTTGTTTTTCACGTATGTGCAACCTAATTGTAATTGTATCTCCACGGAAATCAATAAATGATCCATTCTGGTCTGTTATCTTCACATAATTAGTTTGAATTCGATGTGTATTCAAAGGTACATAAATAATCGGTGATGGTACTTCATTTATTAAATACCCGCTAGGAACCTTTGGCAAAAATTCGTAGATTATATGTTTTTGTTTTCCGTCAGAGTAACTACCACATGCAAAATTACACTCGAGTACAATACTACCAATGCTTGTTATGTTAACCAAATGCTGGGAATAATGCCATTTATTTTCTTGCAAAACAACATTATCAAAACCAAGTATCTTACCAATCGAATCAGTACATGTTAAATCAATTGCTTTATCAGAATGAATTTCAATCTTCATAGTATTTCTGTTTGCATGTATAATAAGTTTATTCTTCTTCTCATCAATATTCAATTCATTCTTCAACCCTTTAGCGCCGTGCGTGTTCATATGATCACAGGCAACAATGCCAACTTAATGAAGGGAAAATGAAGGGAATTTTATAATTTCATGGTTGGTATGCATGTAATGGCCTTGATAATGTATGATGCAATGCTTTTAGTACGTGTTTGACTTCTTATGAGTGATTGTGCTTCTACAATGACTGATCGAAATCGTAATCGCTATGACTCATCAAATCTGAACTGTATACGGTTGACGTAAGTAATAATTATATTGATTCTATTTTCTCATTCAACTGAATAAAGCTGTATTTGTTTTCTAATAATGTTATTCTTAGTATCTTACAACATAACGACAGAAAATATTATTTCTGCTTATTGCTAGATGGCTTTGTTTACTGCTGTGATCATATGGACACGCTAGGCGCTTGCGGGGTCAATGTTCCATTTTCTCCAATTTCCAGATATAACATATGGGTTTTTTTTCTAGGACTTGACCCTGCAAGAAGCCATTGATATTTTGGAGTGTGATGATGCAGATGATGTCCAGGGTATTTTCATTGAGCCACCCGCACCCAACATTGATACTGATGAGGACTCGAGGGATGAGGATGGGGGAGGATATGTTGATAATCTCACAGGACAACAGTTAACTAGTCAAGTTGAAGTTGTAACAAATAGCAGGAATGATACATCAGTTCTTGATAATACTTTCGAAGATTTGAGCAGTTCTACTGTAGTAAAAAATAGTAAAAAGTTGAAGAAAGAAGATTGGAAAGATGAAGATTTGCCACAGAAGGATGTTTTTTTTCCAGAGCCAAATTATGTACCTTATCGGGATAAGTCTCCAGTTGAATTATTTGAAATGTTTTTTGATGACGAAATAATAAAGCTATTCATAGATGAATCATTGAAGTATACTCTTTTCAAGAATTGTAAAGATCCAAAAATTACGTCAAAAGAATTGAAAGTATTTCTTGCTATTTTATTCCTATCTGGCTACAATCAGCTTCCGAGTAAACGATCTTATTGGGATGAAAAGAAAGATATGAGAAATGAGATGGTTGTGGATTCTATGAGACGAGACAGGTTTTTAGAAATTTGTCGTTTTCTTCATTGTCAAGACAACAACAATATTAACAGAAATGATAAAATGTGGAAGCTGAGGCCACTGATGAACTTACTGCAGAAGAAGTGTATTGCTCATTTTCAGCCTGAGGAGAACCTTTCATTTGATGAGTCTATGGTAGCTTACTTTGGTAAACACTCCTGCAAGCAATTTATCAGGGGGAAGCCTATCAGATTTGGATACAAAGTCTGGTGTCTGAATACAGTGTCTGGATTTTTGATCAATTTTGAAATTTATCAGGGAAAAAATCCATTTGGTAATGAGGTTTATGAAAAAGAATTCGGTAAATGTGCAGCACCATTATTAAAAATGATTGATGAAATCCCAGATGACGAAAAAAATTTACATTTTAAATTTTATTGTGATAACCTCTCCACAAGCGTGAAACTGATGGTGCACTTGAAAGAGAGAGGGTATGATGTAACTGGAACACTGCGAGAGAATAGAGTACCGAAGGAATGTGGGCTGACTCATTCTAAGTCATTGAAAAAGAAGGAAAGAGGTTTCTATGAGAAGAGATCAACTCAGTCAGTTGGGATGATTGTACATTGGGTTGATAATTCAGTTGTTACTGTTGGGTCCACCTGCTATGGAGTAGAGCCGCTCATCCATACTCAGAGGTATTGTAAAGCAGCTAAAGGGAGAGTTCGTGTACAACAGCCAAATGCTATAAAGCAGTACAACAAGTTCATGGGTGGAACCGATCGAATGGATGAGAATCTCTCATATTATCGAATTGGTGTGAGATCAAAAAAGTGGTATTGGCCACTTCTAACTTGGATGATGGATGTTGTAATGCATAATAGTTGGGTATTAGCAAGGAAATCTGGCTGTTCCATTTCTCAGTTGGATTTTCGGAGAGAGATTGTGAATTGCTATTTAACGAAATTTGGTAATCCACGAGCTGGAATTGGACGACCATCTATTTCCAAATTCGGTGACAATAATTGTAGAGTCAGCAATGATATAAGGCTAGATGTTTCGGGTCACTTGGCTAGAGATTGCAACCGGCGCAGATGTGCTGGTGAATGCAAAGGTACAGTGAGAAGTGAATGTATCAAATGTGATGTAGGCCTCTGTCTAAAATGTTTTGTTCCTTTCCACTCCAAATAAAAAAGAGCATAACTGTCATTTGAATATATATAATAATTCGTATATGAATGACTGATAATTCGAAATAATTTCACTTCTATTAGTAAAATTACTATAGATTACTACTATACAGTGAATACTATAAAAACAATTTTGAACTCCAATTGAAAGCTTATTTTGTTTCTATAATATATATATTTTTTTTGTCTCTATATCATATATATTTGGTCTTTATCATATATTTGTAACATTGAATGACATAATAAATAATTATTATTACCATCAGATTTTTTATTTGTATTCTCAAGAGAATGTATTATCTATTACTGGATAGTTCAATGCTGAACGGTTCTTGAACGGAGCTCTCTAGTTCAGCTGTAGGCTGTGTGCATGTATTTAGCTTTTGACCCCGGTAGCGCCTAGTGTGTCCATATGATCACATGCCATATCTTAAAAACCAATGAGTGTAATATGTTGAAATTCTAGAAACAGTATTCTTTTTATACCCACATCAAATTCTGAGAGTATCATGAGAAATGAGAGTAAAAAAAAACTCCGGCACTAAAGGGTTAAAGATTTGATTTTCCCATCTGACCGATTCTCAAACAGTCGAATCCCATTTGATAGAAAAATGTTGTAGTTCGTCGCAAATGGTCGAATCCTATTAGGTAGAAGAGTTTTGTATTTTGTCGCAAATAGTCGAATCCCAAAAGGTCGAAAGTATACTTTCCCATATGGTCGAATCCCATCTAGCCGATGAGATTCGATCATTTGCGACGAACTACAACATTTTTCTATCAAATGGGATTCGACTATTTGAGAATCGGTCAGATGGGAAAATGAAATCTTCGACCTTTTGTGACAGTTGAGATTTTCGGCCAAATGAGATTACTATTAAAACTTTTCGATCATTTGGGATTCGACCATTTGGGAAAGTTCAAGTTTAATGGCAAGTCAAATGACTGATTCCCATTTGGCCGAAATTATTATTTTGTTGCAAAAGATCGAAAATTGAAGAATCCCAAATGGTAGAATTGAAACTTGTACTTTCCCAAATGGTCGAATCCCAAATGATCGAAAAGTTTTAATAGTAATCTCATTTGGCCGAAAATCTCAACTGTCGCAAAAGGTCGAAAATTTGATTTTCCCATCTGACCGATTCTCATACAGTCGAATCCCATTTGATAGAAAAATGTTGCTGTTCGTCGCAAATGGTCGAATCCTATTAGGTCGAAAAGTTTTGTAGTTTGTCGCAAAAAGACGAATCCCATTTGGTAGAAAAGTTTTGAATTTTGTCGCAAATGATCGAATCCCATCAGACCGATAGCCGAGTGAGAAACTGGAGAAGGAAATAGAAATACCGGTTCTACCGATTGCGCTCAGAATTTGTTGAGTTGAGCCGGCATGAATGTATGAGCTGCGCCCCTAGATTTTACATGCCGTATCCGATCACGAAAAAACTTGGCACACCCTTACAAGAAGAAGAAGAAGAAGAAGAGAAGAAGAAGAAGAAGAAGAAGAAGAAGAAGAAGAAGAAGAAGAAAATATATGTCTTCATGGTTTAATGCTGTTCTTAGTGAGAATTTGTGTGTATTTTTGGCTTCAAAATTCATAAAATAACTTAATTAATACAATGTGCAGTGATAATTAAGTGTAATATTCAACTATAATTTGGTGTTTTAATTTTTCTAAATTTAAAATTTGCATCTCATATTTATTTTTGGACAAAAGTTGAGCTTGAACTTCTTACAGAAGAAACATAACCTATTTTTTGGACATGTAATCAAAATTTGGGAATGGAATAGTTTTGGGCCAAGCCTGTTGTTCCTTCCCAATCATATTTATATGATTTGTTATTGTATCCACGTATAAATAAATAAATAATTTACTTACGTTTCCATGAATTACACTCAGTATTCTGGTGCCTGATTTATCATACTTCTACATACCTTACATCAATTTATCATCGGTGCTGCGTTAGAAAATGAATTACCTGAGTTATATGCTTTGTTTAATAACATACAAGGAGCACAATCCCGTTTTTTCCAACAGATACTGACTTCTGATACTGACTTGTGAGTGATATTGTTCCAGCATTAACACTTTGTTCTTTATCTAGGAGAGCATACAATTTTCTAAAATTAAAAATGAACTTACCATTACCAGGATTGTCAACTTTATCAATGTTGACAAGGAATATTAAATGTCTTCCAGGACTTCTAAAAGAAGTTCTCACATTCATGACAGCAAAATTGAAAGCTAAGGAGACAATCGAGAAATTGACTATCTTGAGCTTTGATGAGATTAGTAATTCACGTGTAGTGTATGACAAAAGAGAAGACCAAATTCTTTAACCACACTCAAAAGTTCAGGTTGTGATGGCAAGGAGTCTATGTAGGATAGATAGATAGATAAAGAATTTATTTTTCACTTCAAAAAACAATACAAAATAATATCAAATTAAATACATTATCATTCGTCACCAATCAATACCATAGTTCATAATAATCCGAAAATTCTTAGGCATAGCCGAAGCCGTCAGCCGGAGTTGATAGCTATTTAATCTATATCTCATCCTTATCTTCTAGTTTTTGTCAATGTTCTCACAGTAGGCTACAGAGTGAACGGGCTGCACAATGTCATGCGATAGCACTCAATAAACTTTATAAGGCAACTGGGAAGTTAGCACTAAATATCAGTCACACATAGCACAGTAGTCCGTCTATGCTTGGAATCTTATCATTTTCAGTTCATTTGAGAAACCTGAATCATTATTATAGGCCTAGAGATGAACTACACATTGATACAAAGTAAATTATTCTTACTTATTAATTGAACATACAAATAATTCTTTATGAAATGAAGTGATACAATGATAATTTGAACTCATTTGAACAATAAATAATCATCTTCAATTAAACCGATGAACTCAATCATACATGTCCAGAGCTATATGTACAGTTTTCGGTTTGGGAACAATATTCACAATGACATATTTATTTTCTATAATCCACAAGTATTATTAGAGTACAGCTATTTTTAGAAATTAAATTCATCCACAAGGAGCTTTCTATATCTCAATTTTACATTCACATATCCCGCTAGACCTTTCCAGTTTTTACCATTTAAATACTCTTGGACCATTTCATCCGTTATCACCGAGCTTCCAAACCATTTTACTCGGTACTCTGATAGCACCTTACATTTTCCTATAAAATGATAAATGTCTTCAATTTCTTGACTATTACATAGTGAACAAATATAGCTGTTTTCCCCCCTATCTACTCTAAAATTCAAGGGTAATTATGATCCTCTCGCTCTGAAAATTATGCCAATCATCCTTCTTTTATTTGAGTCGTTTAAATAATCTTTCATAACTGCGTTATTGGTTCTTAACGTATAATATATTTGATGAAACTGAGAATTTGAAGCTTTCTCCCACCAAGTTCCCAGTACATTACGGCGAATTTTATCAATTATATTGTCGCACGTCATCCCCCACCGATCTGGCTGAGTTATAGGGTCCACCCATCCCTCATTAAATTGATTAAATAATTGTTTCCATTCACTACACCAGCCACTATTACTCTGTACCACTAAGCTTGTTAATATTTTAGGGAATCTATGGTCAGGTAATGCAAGTGCTTTTAATATGTATTTGAAATGCATTTTTAGGGTCTGTAGCCACATAATATCCCTCCCGCTTTCTAAATATAGAATATAGTTGGGCGTATTCTGCGGTAACCCGAACATTCGTTTCATGAAAAATCTATTGAAACATTCTACATTCTCCCTACGTTAATACCCCTACACCTGACCAGCATACGTGATAGTTGTTCTACTCACTGTCTCAAAAACTTGCCATTTAGTGGATAACGGTACATCTTCGCTGCCTATAAACTTCCGCCATAAACTATTAATACCGTATCTTACTTGAAAAATGTTTGCTGAGGGACAAAGTGGGAGTGAACGTAACCCCTAGATATTTATACTCATTTACAATTTGAATGGGATCCTCACATTAGTACCATTTTCATTTCGACTTAATCCACCTCCTTTCCTAAAAACCATAATCTTAGATTTATCTTTGTTTAATACTAAGTTCCATCGAAAACAGTACTGTTGCAGCCTATTTATCATACTTTGTAACTCCTTAATATTATCAGAAAATATCACTAAATCATCTGCATAAAGAAGGGAATTAATTTTAGAGTTCCCCACCCTCAATCCTCCACCTTCACATTCACAAATATCATGCGTGAAAATCGAGAACAAAATTGGAGAGAGTAGGCAGCCCTGTTTTAATCCGCTCTCAAATCTAATACTCCTTGTTAACCCGTTTTCACACCATACAGAGGAGGACGCGTTTCTATATAAAGCTCTAATCATTCCTACGAATTTACTGGAGATTCCTATCTCAAGAAGTCTATAGAACAGTGCTTCTCTGTCTATAAAGTCATAAGCAGCTTGGAAGTCAATGAAAAAACAGTATATTTTTTTACGCTGTACAGTAGTGAAATATTTTATCAAGCTATGCAGGACAAAAATGTTATCTACGGCAGAATACCCTACTCTAAAACCCGCCTGATTCTCGGAGATAATTTTTCTCATTCTAACCCAATCCTCCAATCTTTTTAATAGTATTCCTACAAATACTTTATAAACGGAATTTGTGAACGATATGGCTCTATAGTTATTAGGATTCTTGGTGTCGCCTTTTTTATGTAAGGGAAATATTATTGATTTATTAAAAGACTCAGGGGACGTACACTCATCATAAGTTCTGTTGAAAAATACATACATCCTTGAATAAATACATATATCCTTGAATTCTAATGGTGCTTTTTTGTAAAATTCAGGAGGGATCCTATCCTCTCCTGGCGCTTTTCCGTTTTTAAGCCTTTTCAGGGATATATCTATCTCATCATAACTAGTTATCCTATCAAGCGCATCACTATTGATAAGTGGTTCAGCATACATTATTGGTCCACTTGATCTTTCAGGTGTGTATAACCGTTTAAAATGATACATCCACTCATCTGCACTAATATTAGGATTTTTTTTGACTGAATTCCTTTCAGTTTGCGTACTATCTCCCAAAACATTTTAGAATCTTTAACAGTAGCATAGTCTATGTAGGAAATGGAAGCAAATAATATATTATGCATTTGATCAAAAAATGACAAAATATATTCTTTTTGAATTTATTTCTGAACTACAAAAATCGGACTTCAAAGTTGTTAGTGTAGTGAATGACATGGGCGGAGGGAACCAAAGTCTATGGAATTCATTGAATGTGACAATTGCAAAATCATTCTTCAATCACCCATCAATCACCTCTCATCATATATTGGTATTTAATGATGTGTTACATCTCCTGAAATTGCTCAGGAACAACTTCCTTGATCATGGAATGAATTTTCCCAAAGTTCAAGTGTTGGAGAAAAATAATATCAAGAGCATCATAGAAGGAGATAAACTGAAGCCAGCTCCAAAATTGCCGAATTTACATTTGGAAGTTTGTGGGAATATGAGATAGAAGGTCAGCTTGGCGGTTCAATTATTTTCACACCATTCAGCAACTCTCCTCAAATTGAAACATTCAAAAAATCCTGAATGGAGTGATTTTTTTGAATTGGTTGTTAAGTTTTTTGATATGATGATTTCTAGATTTGTGAATGATCGAAGAAAACCGTGGCATAGTGCATCTGGTGTTGAGTTGACTGAGCAAGAATGCATATTGAATCGAATGGAAGAATTGATTTTTGAAATAAGGATGGGAAGTAAAAAATCATCAATGCCATTCCAAAAAGGGATATTGATGACAATATCATCTATGAAGGGACTCTTCAATTATCTACAAAAGTCATATGGTTTGGAATTCATCCTTACCCATAAGCTGAATCATGATGTGTTGGAGAATTTCTTCTCAAGAATAAGGGGGATTGGAAACCAATACTCTCATCCAACACCAGTGGAATTCAAAAATAGATTGAAAAGTTTGATTATTGAGGCAAATCTTCCCTCTATTTCCACTGGAAGTGATGTAGAAGAAGATGGATAAAATTTTCTGACTAGTACAATGCTTTAAAAATTCCTTTCCAAGAAGCAGAAGAAGAAACTAGATACGATGAAGGCAAACATTTAAGCTGCAGTTTTGAATAAAATTATGAAGGTACCTTGTTGAACACACAAGAAGAAGAAGCCCTGAAATATGTTGCGAGATATGTAATTCATAAAGATGCTGATTCTTAGTACAAAGAAGCAATGTACTCGAACAGTAATTGGATTGAAGCCTTGAGTAGAGGAGGTTTAACATGTCCTACTGATGAATTCAAGGATCATTCAACAAGCGAATGACATATTTATGAAAATTCACGGAAATACGGTCTCAAACACAAAACAAGTGATTGGAAAATATGTGAACATTTAAAAAAAAAACATTCCCAGAAGTTAATGATAGAATCTTACGAAAATTTGCGCGGACAAGAACTTTTATTAGACCCAGTTACATGAACGAGAGAATGAAAATTGCTAGTGAGGAGCGAAGAAATAAGAAGAAATACATTCAGTTTGTACATTCATGCAAGTGAATACAAAATTCAACTTTCTCGCTAACAAAACTTGCCTACCCAAAAAATTTAGAATTTTCTAGCTTATTAACTTCTTCATATCACGTTTTTGAAATTTTGGAAAACTTCCAACTTTATTTTATTCATACAATTTGAATTGACTTCAAATTCATGTATATTAATCTACATTATTAGAATCGGTGATTCATTCGCTATAAGTACAGAGAATAAATATGTATGCTCAGTGTAGTTACTCATCACTTATTTACTACACGTGACGTCACGCTGGCGTTCCCCCCACCACTTTGAATCTCACACCTGTGAGTGATCAACCTTCTGTCTACTAATATAACGTTGATTCGGTGGTACCTTCTTCTGCGAGATCTATATTAAGGATTCCCTGCACTCTCCACACCACGTGTTATTATTCAAAAACATAACAATGATTCAAAAACCTCGTACCTCTCCCGTGATGTTTACAGCAAAACTAAGGAAGAGAAGCTAGAACTCTCTACAATTTGAAGCAACATGGCTATTGTAGATTGTGTTTAGAATAATTTTAGAGTTCACTGTTCATTTCAATATAAGAGTTTTCAAATTATTGAAACACTGACACAATATATTATTGTATAAGCTGCAAGGAATGAGTATGGCATTTCCACAGCTTCAGATTTTTCACTTGATTGTAATAAAGTTATATTACTGAGAGTATTCACTTAAAATAAATAATAATTATGTTCAAAAGGGAAAACATAGGGTAGAGTTGACAGAAGAGGAATGCTTTGTATTATGAGTTCATACTATGTAAAATAATGAATTAACATTCAATTGTAATCAAAATAATAAAAACGAGACTCTTCAATAATTCTCGAGGAACAAGAAAACTTCACACTGTATTATGATATTGTAGAACTTGATATGATAAGAGTGTGATATATCAGGAGTTGTCTATTATAGTAAGGGATCATTTCTTGAGTATACTATATGCAATCTCCCTTTTTATTCGGATTAGTAAAGTTGTAGGCTATGTTCAAATTGAGAAGTTTGTTTTGAAATTCATAGAATTGACGAAATTACTCCATGTTAACACTTCAAGTGAACTCTCAATAATATCATTATTCTGTAATCGATAAGAGTTATTTCAAACTTGCTTGAATTCTAAAGCTGATTAATGCAGTTGGAGATTGATATAATGTATAAAACAATAATTGAACTTGTGAGAGGTAGAATTGTCTACATTTCAAGTCAGATTGAAAGCTTTAAATTTGAAAGAATTCTCTATTCAAGGGCTGGTTTCCGAGCTCGGGATTTAGCTAAGTTCACTTTTGATATGGTTCACTGTACATTTCAATATAAAAGTTCTCAAATTATAAAAACACTGACACAATTTTGTTGTATAAGCTGTAAGGAATGTATATGGAATTTCCACAGTTTCAGATGTTTCACATGATTGTAATAAAGTTGTATTACTGAGAGTATTCAGTTAAAATAGATAATAATTATGTATGAGAAAGAAAACATAGGGGAGAATTAACAAAAGAGGAACCCTCAGTATTGATAGATCATACTATGTAAAATTATGAACTTTCAATTGTGATTAAACTAATAAAAACGAGAGTTCAATAATTCTCGAGGAACAAGAAAACTTCACACTCTATTATAATTGTAGAACTTGATACTAATATCAAGAGCTTAATATACTTGAGTTACTTGTATAATAATAGTGTGATGTATCAGGAGTTGTCTATTATATTAAGATATCATTTCTAGAGTATATAATTATATGCAATCTTCTTTTTATTCGGATTAGTAGGCTATGTTCAAATTGAGAAGTTTGTTTTGAAATACATAGAATTGACGAAATTTCTCTCATGTTAACATTTCAAGTGAAGTCTCAGTGATTATTATTCAGTAATCAATAAGAATTATAAAAACTGGCTTGGATTCTAAAGCTGATCAATGCCGTTGAAGATTAATATAATGTAGATGACAAATTATTGAACTTGTGAGAGGTGAAATTGTCTACATTTCAAGTCGGATTGAGATCCTTTAATTTGGAAGAACTCTCTATTTAGATGGTATTGTCTGAATAGAATAAAATTATTCGAGCCCAGGAAAGTTTTCTGAAATTAGGAGAATTTACCCTCCACAAAAGAAATTGAAGAAATCTCTTAGAAATTGCATTTCATTTATATTACATTCATTGACCAGAAAATATGAAGTTGAGAATATTTTCAAACTTGTGTTACATGATAGAAATCAACATAAGTGAACTTCATCTATAATGGGAGTAGTTCTCATTTACAAAATACGGAATGTGAAAGACTCAAATCTCATTCAAATTGCGCTGGAGTTTGGCTCTCTTTTCTAATCATAATGAGCTTTCTCAATTATTGAAGAGTATTGAATACCTATTGGAGATTAAGAGAATTAAACCTATCGAAAATTGAAAACCTATTGACATTACTTATTTATCCCGAGTTAGTTCCCTATTGACGGATCTCTAAATAATATGAGTGTCACTCTATCCACTAGACCACGGATCACTCCAGATGTTAATTATTCTTCAGAATAGCTCTGTACATTGATCATGGAATAATCAATGTATTGCATACTCACCATTGTACAATGATTGTGTCAAGTCGCTTATTTTTTGAGTTCAATGTAGCTTTAAAATCGATCAAGCTGAAGAGAATTCAATGATACAATGATGATATACTAGGTTTCTCTCAATTTTCTGTACACGTATAATAATCATGAGATTATTATCAAAGAGAGACCATCTCAGGAAACTATCGTGTGTGTGTGTGTGTGTGTGTGTGTGTGTGTGTGTGTGTGTGTGTGTGTGTGTGTGTGTGTGTGTGTGTGTGTGTGTGTGTGTGTGTGTGTGTGTGTGTGTGTGTGTGTGTGTGTGTGTGTGTGTGTGTGTGTGTGTGTGTGTAACATTTTTGGCGGGGCCCCAGCTTCCTCAGGAGGGAAAATTGAAAAAATCCTTTCTTAGTGGATGTCTTGAGCCTACCATAAAAGAAGAAGAAGAAGGAGAAGAAGAGAAGAAGATAGATTGAATATTGATTTAGCGATTAAAAATAAAAGCTGAGAGATGTCTTTATTGAGAAAACATAACAGCTGTTTTGAGTTTCATAGTAGCACAGACATAACTTATACTGCAATGCCTCATTGAGTTCAAACACACAGTTCTAATTCCCTACATGAAGTAGTGGATTATTCTTTTATTGACCGTGCGAAGTGAGGTCTAAGATTCAAGTCGACGGTTTGGCATTTCTCTTAATGTTTAAATGTTTAAATATTTGAATGATTTAATGTTCAAATGTTTAAATGCGTGATTGAATGCGTGATTGAAACGTCGATTATATGCTAATGATATGCGTGATCAATTAATCTGTCAGTTATGATTTTATCGTACACGCACATGGTAGAGTATGCTGAACTGATTATTTGGTCAATAAAAATTATAGGATGGTCTGGATTTGAGGATTGTTTGTATGGGTTATAGAGTTTGAGGTGTGCATCCAGCTAAAGTTTGTCATGAGATGCATCAACTATTTGGCGGTACGAAGTTCGCCGGGCCAGCTAGTAATAAATATATTACTTCATCCCACAAGTGGAGAATAGACACATTTCTACTAAAAGATATTTCAATTTAATTTTTTTATTAATGATAAGGACCTATAATCTTAATTTTTCAATTCAAAACTTTCAATTGAATTTAAAATTAAATTTATTCGATTTAAATTTAAAATTTTTCATAGTCTTATTCACAATTTAAGTATTTTCATAACAAAATCCTCATTAAGAATGACTACAGTAGCCTACTTTTGAAATATCTATAATAAAATTTTTAATTTATAAATTATTCAGTATTCAAATATAACTACTCAACAACTTTTAGAGAGCGCCAGAAAATTCAACCCCTAAAGCCGAGAAGGGAGACTGAAGGATGCCGGGAGCAAAGGCCTGCTGCGGCTGAACTACGAATCTAGCCGTCAGAGTTTCCTCTAGTCAGTGCTACGGGCTTCGACATTCAGTCGGGCGCAATTCAACACATTGTGAGCGCAATCAGTAGATCCCGATTTCGATCTGATCATTCGCGACAAACTATAAAACCTTTCTACCAAATAGGAATCGACCATTTAGGAATCGGTCAGTTGGGAAAATCATATTTTTCGTCGCAAAAGATCGAAAATTGGAGAATCCCAAATGGTAGAATTGAAACTTGTACTTTCCCGAATGGTCGAATCCCAAATAATCGAAAAGTTTTAATAGTAATCTCATTTGGCCGAAAATATCAACTGTCGCAAAAGGTCGAAAATTTGATTTTCCCATCTGACCGATTCTCAAACAGTCGAATCCCATTTGGTAGAAAAATATTTTAGTTTGTCGCAAATGATCGAATCTCATCGGCTAGATGAGATTCGACCATATGGGAAAACAAAACTCTTCTACCTAATAGGATTTGACCATTTGCGACGAACTGCTTCATTTTTCTATCAAATGGGATTCGACTTTTTGAGAATCGGTCAGATGGGAAAATCAAATTTTCGACCTTTTGCGACAGTTGAGATTTTCGGCCAAATGAGATTACTATTAAAACTTTTCGATCATTTGGGATTCGACCATTTGGGAAAGTACAAGTTTCAATTCTACCATTTGGGATTCTTCAATTTTCGATCTTTTGTGACAAAATAATAATTTCGGCCAAATGGGAATCGGTCATTTGACATGCCACTAAAACTTGAACTTTCCCAAATGGTCGAATCCCAAATGATCGAAAAGTTTTAATAGTAATCTCATTTGGCCGAAAATCTCAACTGTCGCAAAAGGTCGAAAATTTGATTTTCCCATCTGACCGATTCTCAAGCAGTCGAATCCCATTTGATAGAAAAATGTTGTAGTTTGTCGCAATTGATCGAATCTCATCGGCTAGATGAGATTCGACTATATGGGAAAGTATACTCTTCGACCTTTTGGGATTCGGTCAGATGGGACCCCACGGCTTTCCCTCGCTAAATTCACAATGCCATTCTCGTTTTTTAGAATTTTTTTGGGTAATGCATCTAGCATATATATACTCTTAGCCGAATCTATAATAATTTCGACCAATCAATCAAATCATAATTACTTGATTCTCCTTCAATATTCATGTCTTCTTCTTCTTCTTCTTCTTCTTCTTCTTCTTCTTCTTCCTACTCTTCTTTGTTGTTCTAAGTTTCTTAACTTGTTTTTGGGGGAATAAACCCACTCCATATGATGATGATGGAGGTGGTGAAGAGGGTGGGATTAAAACTCTCCCCCCACTGATACCAGGAAAAGGTTTCAAAAAATACCCTTTTCCTGCAATATGCTCTTTCAACCGAGCTATAGCTTTGCGTCTAATATCATTACTATAACTTCTCCTCTCATTCTTCCTCTTCTTCTTCTTCTTTCTCAAAGACCCACCAAACGCTGCTTTAGCTTTCATGACGTTTGTAACAAGATAGCTGAGTGCTTTCTCGGCAAGGGGTGTTTGTGGATTTTTGAATATGTCCCACGCTGCATTCGCTAGAGCTCTGTCAGCTATCGCTCAAGTTTTATTATCGCTATTTTGTGTATATGCTATATCATGTGCCTTACAGGCTCTATCTAATGAATTTATACCTTGATCATCTCTCTTTAACCTTTCATTAACCTTTGTGCCCGGCCCACAATACTGATAGCCATGAATGTGAATTTTATTTTGTTGATTGTCAATGAGCTTATTTAAAATAGTGGATGTCACATTACCTGCTAAACCTGTCACACCCTTAAAAACTTTTGCCACTGAACTCAAGATTCATCTACCTCGTTTTCTCGAACTTTGCTTTCCCCTACATACCATTTTCTTACCTTTCAACTCAATGGTTGAACATTAACTGAAGTTAATTAATTAATTAATCATCACACCAACTTAATCAGAAGAAAATTTAATTGGTTTAATTTTCAATCAAGTTGGAAATGAATTCACACACTATCAGATTGCTATGTGCTTATAACATTGTTCGAATGATAAGATATTATTTCAAATAACAAATCTGAAAAGGTGAACGCAATTTGAAAGGGGGAAATGATGTCATCGCACCCGCCCATATCTGTAGGAACGTGTGCCAAAACAGATGTGGGAGAGAGCGATGCATCAACTCACCGAAGCCGCTTGGCTGCATGTGTGTGTGTGTGCATGTGTGTGTCTGTGTGTGTGTAGTAGTAAAGACGTTTGGCTCTGTGCATGCTCACAACAAACTATAAAAGGGGAGCTCAGCTTATTTACATATCATTTGCAACAGAGTGCAAGCACATGAAAGGTGAACCATTCTTCTGTGTTTCTACTATTCATTGTGAACTTATCAACAACAAGTGTAAACAGGTAAGAATTGAAAACAATTTTTTATCAAATATGTACACAATTTATTCACTACTAATACTACTTCAACACATACATCTTTACAATTCGTAGCACTTAAGTCGATGAATTGTATAGATATAAAAATTGTTAATGCTTAACAATTTTCATATCGGTCTAATTCCCCGACTTATGTGATATTAGCAATACCAAATTTTTACAACTTTTATTAAATTGTTCTATTTTTTCTGCACTGATGCAGGAAGCAAATCGCTATGGTAAATATACCTCGCACTGCGATTTGCTCCCTACATTCCTGATTTTTAAAATAGCATGCCGCTTATGTTTATTGCTGTCCTCTCTCGCACTGATGATGGGGTACGGTACATCCTCCTATAACTCTTTAAGTGGCACCCAGGGTTTGGGTATGGATCAATTGATGAGCTGAACAAAGTCCATCTCATCCTCCTCCTCCTCCTCTGCCAGCTGCACCTACTTCATCAGGGGGACAAGTGATGAGTTGTCCTCCACCGCACGTTTCTGTTGAAAAATATTTGATCAGTGTCTTAT
Source organism: Nilaparvata lugens (assembly GCF_014356525.2). Classification (NCBI taxonomy): domain Eukaryota; kingdom Metazoa; phylum Arthropoda; class Insecta; order Hemiptera; family Delphacidae; genus Nilaparvata; species Nilaparvata lugens. The sequence continues at coordinate 2,025,408 of NC_052519.1, forward strand.
TCGTTACAGATTATCATCAAATCAGATTCGTCAAATCATACTAGAGAACTTGATCAATAGATTCACTACACAATCTCAAAGTGAGTGATAATTTATACATGAGCGATTACTTCAACACTAATATCTCATAATTCAATTATATCTCTAATCAGTTCAAATAATATTTCCCCGCTATCAAATAATTCATGCATGAGCAATTACTTTAAACAATAATATCTCATAATTCAATTCCATCTCTATCAGTTCAAATAATATTTCCTTACTATCAAATAATTTATGCATGATTGATTACTTTGAACAATAATATTTCATAATTCAATTCCATCTCTAATCAGTTCAAATAATATTTCCTTGCTATCAAATAATTTATGCATGATCGATTACTTTAAACACTAATATCTCGTAATTCAATTGTATCTCTAATCAGTTCAAATAATATTTCCTTGCTATCAAATAATAATAATCAGAGGCTTATATGTGTACAGATTTTTTCCAATGATCAATTGTTTTATAAAAAAGAAAAATCTGTACTCATACAAGTTAATAATATTTGTTGAAACTAACCTCTGTTTGTGAGAAGATTGTCTCGTCCTCGTCCCCGCTAACCTCAGCCTCGTCAAACACCAACCTCCTCTTCCCCTGCTACTGCTTGATGTTGTTGCTCAGCGTTGTTAGCATCGCACGCCGCGGTGGCCAAATAGCAGGTGGGTCCAAGTGCTGAACTGGACTGTCACCCAGCACGATCTTGCCTGGCGATGGTGGTTCCACAGTGAGCGGAGAATGAGCAGGTGCGGCAGCAGATGCCTCGGCAGAGAGGGCAGCTTTCTGTTGCCAGTAGTTGAGGATACACTCATGTGGTGGTGGGCTATCTGGGAGGATGAATGAGGACAAGGTTGATGATGATGACGAACTCATCTCTTATGATAGTGAAGTAGAGCACACTCGAATCTGACTCTGATGTAAATGATAATTTTGCTCGCATTACATCTGTTTATATAGCATGCATTTCTCTCTCTGTTCCAGACTCGTGCGAGTGAGAGCCACATGTGCTACAAGATGAAAAAAATTCTCCCCAAGGACTCAGCATGGGGCAGTGGCCGCTGAGTGAGAGCCACACATGCTAGAAGGTGAAAAAAATTCTCCCCTAGGACTCAGCATGGGGCAGTGCCTGCTGAGTGAGAACCACACGTGCTACAAGATGAAAAAATTCTCCCCAAGGACTAGGCACAGAACAACACCTGCTGCCAAATCCTCCCACATCATTATCAACATCATTCAGATTTGTAAGTATTCTCTCCTATCATAAAAACCCGTTACAATCACTCAAACATTCTATATTTTTTGAATAGCATCCCGCCTCTTGTGATGCTTATTGATTTCTAATATTATCAGTTATTAAATATTTCATTGTTTTTACAGCATTGGAGTGCTCACCTCACAACTCGGCTTCCGACATCATAACCAGTTGAGCTCTCGTCAAGCCAACATACCTGAGAGGTTACCACACAATTCGAAAAGGAAGCATAGCCGGATAGCCATCTATACCTGCACATCTATAGCCGAGGAGATACCTGTCATTCACGCATCAACCAACACATGTAAGTACATTTTTACTTTGATTTTATCCTCTGAGGGGAGTCGGAGGAGAGGAAAATTGTCATCGGAGGATAATTTTTGTCCTCCGAGGGGAAGATTTTTGTCCTTGGAGGGGGGGATTTTTGTCCTTGGAGGGGGGGATTTTTGTCCTCGGAGGACAAAAAACCTTCTACAGCATACTGCATGCATGTGATTTCAGCTCATCTTTACGATATGCTTTATCTGGATAATCTTCTCCTCCCCCTTCTTTCTCACACTCTCCATATAAACAAAACAGTAAATGTATTACTTTTTCAAATGGATTTTCGATAATATATTTGCAATAGACACATTGCAGATAGTGATTTTTATGTAAGAAATAACCATTTCTCGCAAAATAGTCTGCTTTATCAGATAATGATTTACAATAGTCACAATGTAGATGACGATGATGATTTTCAAAATACTCTCCTTGAACGGATGAATCTTCTACACGATTAAAAGTTAAATATCTTTCTTCATATTGACTTAGAATATTATTATCGAAATTCTTCTCCTCAATTGTTATATTATCTTTCCTTCTCAATGCACAGTTTGGACTGTACCTGCATGTTCTATTGCTGGTATGTCACTTTCTTCCCATTTTCCCAAATAAATTGAACAAAATACACAGCGCACAATCTCCGGTACACATGCGAATATAAATCCCTCTTTCGCCATGTTTTCCGCCGACAAATGCTGAGAAGATTTCGTCCATCTTTTATCAAAAGTTAATAATCTTAATCTTTCATGCAACATTATCTGTTGTTGAGATAACATTTTCAGCGTTCTTCTACCAATCCTAATTCACAACTGATTTAAAAACATGCAGTTGTACTCTATCACTCTAATTCTATATCATGCTGATCGTTATCCTTTTGTTTTTCAGAATCTAACATCGTCATCATCATCATCATCATCATGCCAAGGGAACGCAGACTACATGGCATGAATTCCAGCGCAGTCCGCCATCATATTAACATTGAGGATCCCGAGGGAATCAGCATCGAGAACGTGCTCGAGAGATCGGAACGACGCGTTTTCGACATAATTAGAGAGCACGTGGCACGGCATGATGGCAATGTAAAATGGTTCATTGTCTTAAATGTTTTATTGTATAAATTAGTGGTGATGGATGATGGGTTAGCGAGTCTGTCTCATCTCTCGTCAATCTTCATAGTTACTCCAACATAGCGCTAAACATGCTAGAGTATTATGAAGATTTTAATGACATTTCATGTTGGCTATGAGAAAAATCCTGTCATCTTTTGAGAACTCTGTTCAACATGGCAGCGGTTGGGTGTTGAAGAAAATTGACTCACTGGATGTGAACATGATTAAATTTAATCCAATATTCACATCCAGTTTCATTCAAACACCCCAGTTTCTTAAAAACAAACATTGTATTATAAATGTCAAAAATCTGTCTGACGAAAAATGCTTTTTATGGTCTGTCCTCGCATATTTCCATCAGAAACCAAGGAACTCACGCTTGACTGTAAAGTATTTGAGCAAGTTTGCTCACACACTTAATACGCGAGGTGTAAATTTTCCGGTGACAACATGTGATATTAAGAAATTTGAAATACTGAATCCAGATATTGCAATTCACGTCATAGCGTATGACAACAAAAAGTTTTTCCCCTACTGCATGAGCATTTTCCACACTCGTAAGCACCAAATTAACCTTTTAATGCTGAAAGCCGATGCAGGAAAAAAACATTTTTGTTTAATTGATACCGCGAACGGGAAAAACGGATTATCACGTCTTCTCTCTCACCTTTCAAAACAAAATGGTCAAGTACACATTGGTAATTTCTGTTTTCATAGATTTACATCGAACAAGTCTAAAAATTCTGATGGCAAAGCATATTTGATGAAACATGAACAGCTTTGTTCCAAGTTTGAATCACAGCGTGTTTCATATCCTAAACGTGGAGACACAATTAAATTCAAGAAACTAGGCACCACGTTGGAGAAAAAGTATACCTTTTATGCGGATTTAGAAACTTACGTTGTTAATATCGATAATAATGATGATGGTGAATCCGATTCCGATGGAATTACTCATAGCTATACAAAGAAAACAGCGCAACATATTCCCTGCGGGTATTGTTTTGTTGTTATCGATGTGAACGGGGAAATCGCTTATGGGACTGTACTCCATAGATCAAGTAGTTCAGATGGAAAAATCATGGAGAAATTTCTTCAGGAAATTACAGATCTCGGTGACATTTTGTATGAGGATATGAAACGTGAAATTCTGATGCAACATTTATCCGAAAGTCAAGAGCGCGAATTTCAAAATTCAGTAAACTGTGGGCCTTTGCGCCGAACCGTTCTTAGACACCGATATTAAATGTCATCACCATGCGCATGAAACCAGAAATTACCTATGTGTAGCCCACGTTTTTTGTAATTTATCGGCTCATACTCCGGAGTACATTTCGTGTTATTTTCACAATTTCTCCAGGTTTGATTCACATTTCATTCTGAATGCGCTCGGTAAATGCAAAAAAGAAATTTCCCGCATCGCAAATACGTCAGAGAGATTTTTGACACTTTCAGTAAGCAAAATTAAATTTTCAGATTCCCACAAGTTTATGAGCGAATCCTTGGAAGTATTGGTGCGTAATTTGGTAGAAAGTACAGACATGGAAAAGAAGTTCGAATGTTTATTTTCAGTGTTTCATGACCCACCACGCGAACACAGAGATCTCTTGTTGGAAAAAGGAATATATCCTTACTCAAACATGAGTTGTCCCGAAAAATTCGTGGAAACATCACTTCCTCCCATCGAATGTTTTCATGATGATTCAACTGATACTCCTCTGTCTTGCGAAGAATATGAGCATATGCAAAGAGTGTTCTCAACATTCAAACTGAAATCGCTTGGTGAATATCACAATTTCTATTTATGTTTGGATGTGTTGCTATTAGCGGAAGTTTTTGAATCTATGAGGTCTACGCTTTTTAGCTCATACGGCCTTGATGTCACTCATTTTGTTTCCCTTGCACACTTTACCTGGAATTGTATGTTGAAGTACACTAAAGTTGAACTAGAGTTGATTACACATCCTGACATGCATCTCATGTTTGAGGCGGGGATGAGGGGAGGGGTGTCATTTATCGGTGAACGTTATTGTGAGGCAAATAACGAGCATCTACCTGAGACATACGACCCCTCAAAACCGAGTAATTATCTCCTTTATATTGATGCAAACAGTTTATACTCGGAAGCTATGAATCAAAACTTACCTGTTGGAAATTTCAAATTCCTCACAGAGGAAGAAATTTCCAAGCTTGATTTCGCGAATTTGGACAGCATTCAGAAACTGGATATGTAATAGAATGTGATCTCAAGTATCTGAAAGAGTTTCATGATAAGCATGCCAGCTTCCCACTTGCGCCTCTCCACCAAACACCTCCACACGAATTGCTGTCAAACTATCAAACAAATGAGAACGGTCAAACTGGAACCAAAAAGCTCATGAACACACTTTTTGACCGTGAAAAGGACATTGTCCACTACCTCAATTCAATACTCTACCTTCAGCTCGGTTTGCAATTAATGAAAGTACATCCCGTAATTAGCTTTTCCCAATCTCCCTGGCTGAAAAGCTACATTGACTTCAATATCCGCAATAGACAGACCACAAAAAATAAATTTGGAGTATCATTCATTAAGGCCTGTTGCAATTTGATTTTTGGTAAGACTATACAATCAGTTCGCAAGCATATCAATGTTAAAATTATCACAGACGAAAAACTGTTAGATAAGTACATTTCAAATCCGTTATGCAAACGCTGGCAAATAATTAGTCCATATGTGATCGCGGTTTTCTCTTGTAAGTTGGAACTAAAAATGAACAAGCCTATATATTCCGGGTTTTCTGTACTGGAGTTGAGTAAATTCCATATGTACGATTTTTTCTATTGTAAATTACAAAAAAATTATACCGTGGGATTGCGTAGAACTCTGTATGACCAATACCGATAGTTTTCTTTTAAATGTAAAAGTGGAGGACATGTATCAGTTGATTAAAGGAAATTTGAACCTTTTTGACACTAGTAACTACCCTCCTTACCACCCCTGCTTTTCCATGGAGAGAAATAAAGTTGTAGGAAAGTTCAAGGATGAGACAGCCTCAAAACCCGTCCGTCAATTTATTGGGCTTCAATCTAAACTTTACTCATATTTAGTATGTAATGAGAATGAAGAACCTGTGAATAAATGTGTAGCAAAGGGTGTACAGACCAGAGTGAAATGTAGAAAACTTATTTTTAATTTATACAAGAAATCATTGATTGAACGTTATGAACACATTGAAAAATTCAATATGATGAGATCCTATAATCACACCATGTATCAGATTGAATGTGCGGAAATCTGCTTGAGTCCTTATGACAATAAGAGATACATTGCAGAGAATGGTGTGGACACTTTGCCTTTTGGACATTATAGAGTGCCAACAATGCTCTAACTGATTGCTCAGTATGTCCCATGACGATCATCCAACACCACTAATTGTGATTTCCTGTTGTCAATATGAATAATATTAGATCTAAGATAGTGTTAGAACTTCATAGCATGCCACGTGTCAACTATCCCACTCGCAAATATGAGTTGAAAAGTGAAAAAGACTTTCTTCAAGCTGATCTCATTGAGATGAGCAGTTTATCACGTTTTAATAAAGGTTATAGGTATATCCTAGTTGTTATTAATGTTTTTCAAAATTCGCATATTGTGTATCATTAAAAGACAAGTCAAGTCAATCTGTATTTGATGCACTTGAACCAATTATTTCTAAAAATAAGGGAGTTAAGTTGTTTCAATCAGATCAGGGAACAGGATTCTTTAATTCAAAAGTTAAAGCATTATTAGATAGATACAGTATTAAACATTACCATGTTTTTAGTGATGAGAAAGCTTCCATAGTTGAAAGGTTTAATAGAACAATTAAAGCAAAAATTTATAGATATTTAACTGAACGTGAAACCAAAAACTGGATATCGCAGCTAGACAGTTTGGTTCGCGATTATAATGCAACAATGCACACTTCAATTAGAATGAAACCTAAAGATGTGAGGAAAAAAGATTGTAATCATGTTTTAATGTCTTTGAATTCTGCATTCAATAGATGATATAAATTGAAAAATTCACAACCAAAATTTAAGCTAGGAGATGTTGAACGAATCTCAAAGAAAAGGGGTTTTTTCGATAAATCTTATAACATAAATTGGAGTACAATATTTTTTGTGATTCATTCTATATTCCCTTCTCAACCTGTAACGTACAGCTTGCGAGATCTGAACGGAGAAGTAATTAGTGGTAGGTTTTACGGAGAAGAAATTAAAAAAACACAATTGAATGAATTGGTGAGACAAGTATATCTGATTGAAAAAATATTAAAGCATGACAAAAAAGGATTGCTTGTTAAGTTGATTGGATTTCCAACACCTAGTCATATTATTAGAAGTCAACTATTAGATGAAAAATGATCTATTGTAATATCATATTGTAATACATTCCATTCAGTATAAATATGACAAAGATTTGGTGTAAATATAATATGTCTTTATCAAAAATGCTTCTCAGTTTCATTTCAATCTGTAGTTTCATTTTCATAATTTGCTTTAGAAAATCTTTCGCTAAGGCTTAGATAAGGAGGGGCCAGATGCATTCTTGTAAAGAGGGTGCGGGAGAGAGAGGGAACAATATATTGAAGTGAGAAACTTCTATCAGTATGGTAGTGCATTGCTGTGAAAGGGGAGAGTGACAGCGAGCTCATGTTGACTGCATTCCGATGTCATAACCCATACACACTCAGACACCCATGTGGTGAGTGGCACACACCCTCCCCCTTGATAACTTACGAAAAATGATTAGTTCCTTATCAGATCACATGCTGTACACGTGTCTAACATGAGTGATATCCTGATAGTGAATTTCGACAATATTATAAGACAGAAAGAAATCCCAACATGGTGCAAAAATGGTAAGTTGTTACCTCATAATGCAAGGGTCCTTATAATAGGCTCTTCAGGTTGTGGTAAGACCAATTTGCTATTTAATTTAATTTTTTCAAAGAATGGGTTGAGATTTGAAACTATATACTTGCATACGAAGAGCGAGTATCAAGATAAGTACTTGTTTTTGAGAAAAGTCTTTTCAAAAATAAAGGATATTGAATTTCATATAAACAACAATTCTGAATCTATACCACATCCAAACAAAATATCAGAATATTCTTTAGTTATACTTGACAATTTACAACTTAATCATGTACCTCAAATAAGAGAATATTTTACTATGGGCCGACATTGTAATATTGACACAGCATATTTAATTCAGAGTTATGGAGCTACACAGAAACATTTCACTAGGGACAATGTCAATATGATTATAATCTTCAAGATAGATTTATTGAGTCTCGAATTAATTCACAGAGATCATGTTGGAGGAGATATTTCTCATAAAGATTCCAGTAAACTTTGTCATAAAGTTTGGAATCGTAAACCTCATAATTTTGTAACTATTATGACCGAGTACGGAATTAATAACGGCAAGTATGTTGAACGAATCTCAAAGAAAAAGGGTTTTTTCGATAAATCTTATAACATAAATTGGAGTACAATATTTTTTTGTGATTCATTCTATATTCCCTTCTCAACCTGTAACGTACAGCTTGCAAGATCTGAATGGAGAAGTAATTAGTGGTAGGTTTTACGGAGAAGAAATTAAAAAAACACAATTGAATGAATTGGTGAGACAAGTATATCTGATTGAAAAAATATTAAAGTGTGACAAAAAAGGATTGCTTGTTAAGTGGATTGGATTTTAAACACCTAGTTATATTAGTAGAAGTCAACTATTAGATGGAAAATGATCTATTGTAATATCATATAGTAATATATTGCATTCAGTGTAAATGTCATGAAGATTTGGGGTAAATATAATACATCTTTATAAAAAAATGCTTCTCAGTTTCATTTCAATCTGTAGTTTCATTTTTGTAATTTGTTTCAGGAAATCTTTCGCTAAGGCATAGATAAGGAGAAGAACACCATATGCATTCTCTTAAAGAACATATGCATGCTTGTGCGGGAGAGAGATGGAACGATATATTGAAGTGAGAAACTTCTATCAGTTTGCTAGTGCATTACTGCGAAAGGAGAGTGACAGCGAGCACATATCGACCACATTCCGATGTCATAAGCCATAGACACTCAGAGAGCCATGTTGTGAGTGACACACCCCCCTTTGATAACTTACGAAAAATGATTAGTATAAACTACGAGATTTGAAACTATATACTTGCATACTAAGAGTGTGTATCAGGATAAATATATTTTTTAAAAAACGTTTTTTCCAACATGAAGGATATTGAATTTCATATAAACAACAATTCTGAATGTATACCACATCCAAACAAAATATCAGAATATTCTTTAGTTATATTTGACATTTTACAACTTAATCATGTACCTCAAATAAGAGAATATTTTACTATGGGCCGACATCGTAATATTGACACAGCATATTTAATTCAGAGTTATGGAGCTACACAAAAACATTTCACTAGGGACAATGCAAATATGATTATAATCTTCAAGATAGATTTATCGAGTCTCAAATTAATTCACAGAGATCATGTTGGAGGAGATATTTCTTATTAAGATTTCAGTAAACTTTGCCATATAGTTTGGAATTGTAAACTTCATAATTTTGTAACTATTATGACCGAGTACGGAATTAATAACGGCAAGTACCAATATTCGCTCGATACGTTTCTTACCGTTCAGTAGAGACTAATTCTTTGTACAGTCATGTTGTCTAAAACACGCAGCAGAAAACTGAATAGAAAGAACATTGGTTTAATCAATAAGATTAAGAAATTGAGAAAAGTAATCAGTGACAAGCATAAAAGCTTACTTAATTTTGAAAAACGATCGGAGGAATACAATAGGAAAATGCTCTCACCGTTGATAGAGCCCATAATTGAACTGGGAAAAAACAAATCTAGTTTCCACTCTAATCATGTTGTAAAACCAAAGAAGGAAGAAGTAAAAGAGGAGGAAGAGAGTATGGAGATTGATGATGAGGAAGAGGGGGAGTCGAGTTATGATAAAAGCTATGGGAGTTCAACAGAGAATCTTTTAAGCTCAACTAAATTTGAAAACAGTTTACTTGGTTCTAGTAAAAACGATGAGGTGCTGTCACAATACCCAAAAACGTTTCATGCGGAAAAATTGAATAATTCAATTAGTTATGGAATTTCATACGATTCTAAAGATGATGTGTATTATATTGGAAATCAGCAAGTAATATTCGATAACGGTTATATAGATATTCATAATGAAAGATTTTGTATAACACATGGTCTACTTGGGTTATTATTCAGTCCAAGATCGAATTTGAATCTTTATAATCAGAGAGATCTGGATAAGTATAAAAAATCTTAACTCTTACAGGCATACATTTAGATTGAAGAGGGTATGTTAAACGTAATCAGGGAATTAAATAGCAAATGATTCAGAAGTTATTTGCCAGTAAAAATTAGTAAAAAGAAGGGATGGGGTTTATTGAAATTTGCAAAAAATAATTCTCATGATAGAATTTATCAATACTTTGATAATTTTGACTATTGAGTGGAAAGATTGAATTTACTCTATTCCTCAAAAGCTTCTGGCAACACTGGACATGATGTTGAGATTGCATCTATAATTGAAGAGCTAGAAGAAGCAAAACTAATTGTTTAGTGTGACGATGACTTTGCTTCGATTTGGTCGGATTGATACACCTAGTAGTGCTAATCTTACGTGCAATATTGACTCGATAACACAGAAAATAATTTAATCGATAAATCAGCAAGGAATCAGCGAAGCTGTGAAATTTTATTTAGATTCACAAATAACCAAACTTGTTTCGGAAAATACTAAGAATATCGGTGTGAGCATAATTGTAAGAGAACATATTCTAAGTTCATGACAAAATTTTAGTGCCAATATTGATAAAGCTATTGCAGAGAGAACTCTAACTTTAGAATCTGCTCTAGGAGAGGTGAAAACTTTAACAGACAGCTTTTCATCCCAGTTGGACAGTATTAACAATGATAAAGTTGATAAAGGTTATTTAGATGAGAAATTAAAAGCCATATCAAATAAAATTAAGAATTTGGAGGTCTTGGACAGAAACTACCTCAATACTAAATTAAAACAGCTTAGTACAGAAATTTTCACTAAAGTAAATGAAACACACCCATTGCCAATTGATAAGCAATATTTAGAATCTACTTTGCAGAAATTGACTAGTTCTTCATTAACAAAGGAAGAGTTTGGAAAACGATCATCTGAAATGGCAAGTGCAATAAAAGCTAATATTATGGATGGTATTGAACAATTCATTACAAAAGATGCTATTGCTATTCTGATTAATCAAATTGCAGAAAAGTATGCAACTAAAAATGATATATGAGATTTTATTAAGAAAAACGAGATGGAAGTCGCTGTGAAAAGCGTTTGTGATGAAATAGCTGAGGCAATTAAAAATTCGGAAGAGGGGTCTGTTATGAGACTGCAATGTTCGGCTGCATTCATAGATTATCTCAATTTATTCATCCATAAGATAGCTTATGATATCATCAGCGGATATGCAAGCGTTAGCTTTAATATGAATTGGATAGAAGCTAAGCAACATAACCTTTCCGAAAATCAGGTTGCAGAAATAATAACTACAAAAATGGGTTTAGCCCAGTATAAAGGCTTTGTATTGTCTCCAAAAACATAAAATCTTGTGAAAGGATAACACTTGGCATAATGAGGGAGAAATTTGAAGCACAGTGAACTTTACCGGTTTTCTTGCTAACACATGCTACTTCAAGATTATAAATCAGACTATACATTTTTTCATGTGTCTATGATTGAATGTAACAGTTTTATGTAGGAGTTATATGAAGGCGAACACTCTTATCTATAGAATTTGGGAAGGGGGAAACATTCACCCCCAGGGGGCTTAGCACACGCGTCATTTTTCTGGAGAAACATTCAACAAGAGGGGGCATAGCAAGCGCGTCGGGGCGATGTCAGGATACACCACCGTCAAAGTCAGACACATCCATCCTAGCACTGAAAATCAGTCTTGTTTTGGCGGTGGCTAAATTTGTCGTTCTTGTGCTGAAAAAGAAGTGTCTTGTTTTGGCAGGGCGAGTCCATGACTAATTTCTCTACCTGGAAAACAGTCTCTAGTTGTCGCTATCAGCTTTTGACGCTTGTGTCCAAGCTGGCAAAATAGCTTGGAAGTAAACTGGTTTCAATTTTGGCACAGACTGTACTTCCTTTGAAATATTCTTTTCAGAACTTAGTGTGACTGTAGAAGTGTGTGTGTGACCACCATTGGACAATACTCATGCGTGACATTGTCTCTTATCTCAACCTTATTTAGTTCTATTGCTTCCTCTCTCATTCTCTCTCTCCCCCTCCATCACCCTCTCTCTATCACTCCTGCGCCTTTCTCTCACACTCTCTCTCTGTCTAACACACACACACACTCACTCGCTCACACTCTCTCTCTCTCTCTTACTCGGTTGTGTGCTAATGCTCTCCTTTCTTCAAAACCCCTCAGGGTTTTGTTATTATTTCATACAATGCTTCAGACATAATTATCCACAACCTATCTTGAATTCGACTTTCCCATGCCTAGATTTGTCAATTTCTTTGTGTCAATAATATTCATTACTATCAACTCTTGCTTGTAATATTGTGAATTCCCCCATTCCACCGAGTAGGAATGTATAATATAGTTGATGTAGCATCGTACTGGAGGGTTGATGGTTGAATGTGAGAGAGGGCCGGCCGTGCAAAAAAAAACTAAAACTGCAATTCAATTAAATCCTCACTTCTTCACTTTCTCACTATAGGCCTATATCCCTCAGAAACACACTCTCTTGTGAAATACACAATCCCCTACACTGAAATAGTTTGACTCCTTCAAGTTATGTGCTCCCAACTTGATAATACCGCCCGTTGTTCTCTCAATAATATTTGTTGAACGAGCGTTAGCAAGTTCTTACTCTTCACTAAAGTTCAAAGTTGTTGCCAGTCTTTGGGTTTGCTTGTTTGTTTGAATGCACTACAAATAAATTTAGAAAGAGTTGATCGATCAGCTTCAAATTTTGAACACGAACTCTTTGAACCTTTTCACAGGTCAAGTTCGTTGAACAACGAAATATTTTACTCACTTCTTCGTCCTTTTTCAGGATATAAAAGTAACATTGAAAGTACTGCATGAGATAAAATAACTTGCTCCTGTGTGTCTGCCTGACTATTATCCTTCAGTAGCATACGCATAATATTGATGATACAAATTGTGATGGCAGTTGCTATGTCGTTGGTATTATTGATTTAACAAAATTTGAATTCTGATTCTGAATTATTTACTCATACGGAGAAACCTATGAAGTCCTATGGATTCACGTAGGCCTACAGCGTAATATTAATAGGAAAACAGCTTAATGTTCCTTTTCCAATATAACAGTGGGCTCCACTGGGATTCTTATTCAAATTGGAAAAAAAATTCTGTAGGTAGCTTCAAAATAATTTTGGTGTGCCATCTTCGTTCCGCCACATTGAATTGAAACTTTTCTATGGGAAGGTTTTAATACAAGATTCAAATAATAAAGAATTTCAAGAGACAATGAATGGTGGAAATCGCTCATAAATATATCAAACCGTTTCAAAGATATTCACATTTTAGTGTTGAAGTTTTTGGATATCTGTGATACAGAAATATTGCTCGCCTAGAACAGGATAGATTATTCATCACATATTCTTATTATTATCGTTCCCTAGCAACCTATTTCAAGCGTTTATATAGTAGCTGCTGAGAGAGATTTATGTGATAGATATACCTGAATAATACTATTAAATACTATATTCGACAACGAGTGACCCATATGAAGCGATTCAAATATAAAAAAAAGAAAAATGCGAATGCGAAAAATATTATAATATTTGGAACTCCATAACTTATCATTTAATTGAGAGACATTTATGGGATTAATAATTTAGCAATATTGCACTAATAGTTTTAATTTTAGATGACTCTCTCCTGGATTATTGAGTTATGTGTTGGATATTCCTCAGTGATTGCTGCATCATCTGAGAAAACTCCGTAAAAGTGATCTCTGTTCGAAATTAACAGAATGCTCAAGTATAGACATTTAGAAGAAAACAAACATTTCATTTAATGTTCATTGAAATCGACCACATCAGTATTATTTACACGTGGATTACCGGTAGTGTATTGTTAATGTATTAAGATTTGAGAAGATAATATGAGCATCTTATTGGTTTTTCTCTCAATGATTGAAATGAATGTCTTAATTGCTCTTATATAATCATGAAAATATCACAGTTTATTACATTCCAGTACAATTATCTTGTTTCACAATCCATTTCTAAGTAGAGCTCATAAGTATCGTAATCTTGCCATACAATTACCATACAATAATTGAAGTTGATTTCATTCAACTTCAGTGGTGCCATTTCACCACACTGCTAAAGGGGGGGGGCGAAAACCGAAAGGTATTGGGGGGGGGGGAAGGAATACCCCCAAAGGATAGAGGGACTTGGGTTTTTCCCCATAAATGTTACATTAGAAGATGTTATTATATGCTTCATTTTTTCCAATTTTATACAAATTTGGTTGAATAATTGATAAATTCAATCATGGAATATTTATTAGAAATATGGGTCTACAGAGAGGCCCTAGAGTAAGAATACACTGAAACAGATTTCTTAAAAATCATGGAAAAAGATAAATTTTTCTTTTACAATGACAATTTCAACAATTTCATTGGGGATCATATTCTAATTGGAGAATCACTTTCAGTTAGAAAGCTAAAGATACATCAAGCTTTTCCCATAATTATCAACAACCCTTTACATACATTTTTGATTGTCTGATTGTGCCCTTTCTTTTGCTTTCACTGTGACATCTTGCAACTTGTTAATTCTCACATTGACATTTATTCAATAACTCACTTATTGTGCTCTGATCAATAAGTGTACTCATTTTGTATTCAAACTATACCACATAGAAAAATATATCATTTATTACTCTGTACCCGTATCCATACTTTCAAGGCAATTTTGCTACATTGTTGATACTGTAGAAGGAATTATACTACTGCTGATAAAGAAAAGTATTAAATCATCATGAGACTCTAAGGATTCATGTAGATAGACCCGCATTTTCATTATTTATCTGATCCTTGAGGGGGGCCTAGGCCCCCTAGGCAGCTGATTATAAGTAAGAATTAATATTGATATTTTCATAATACAGTACACCTAAAGAATTGGCAAAGTTTATGGTAAGGGGTGAGGAGGTACTCAGCTCTTCCAACTAACATCAGATTAGTTTTGTGCAGTCTACTATAACATACGTTCCCATATGGATGTTACTATAGACGTATTTATCATCGTATTTAATTTCTGTTTGTTAGTATGTCTGATGGAAATCGAAAACGGCTCTAACGATTTTGATTAAGTTTGAAAAATAGTATATAGTTTGAAATATAGAGTTTGTGATACGAAAATCATCATTTGGATTAGGACTCATGTTTAGGATAACTCACTGAGGGAACTTAAAAATGATTAGGTATGGTAATAATATTCATCAACCGAGTAGCAGCTGACTGAGAGAGTTTTCCATCGTCAGTTGAAAACAGTTGATCAAGAGAGTTTTCCATCGTCAGTTGAAAATAGCTGATCGAGAGAGTTTGCCATTATCAGTTCAAAACGAGACAGATGTGTTGAGTCACCAGGTTTGTTGACGTCATTTTTTTGAAGTTATTGCATGAATCGAGAAAATAGGTGCAGAGAGCAGCCGAGTGACAGCAACACAACGCAAATTTGAATTTGAAACATAATGATTGCGGTAATATTAATCAGGTAAATGCTAAAGTAGTCAGTTTTAATATACCTGAGTAATTGAATTATAAAAATTCATCCACTTTTAAATTTCCATCTCTATGTCTTCGTACTTTCAACTCTGTTTCTTTGATATTGTTATCTTCATAGACGTGAAGTAGATAGATAAGGGTGGGTGTCTTCCATGAGTAAAATGAAATGTCTATTTCCGACTTCTGCAGTTGAATACTTGCAGCTAGTAGTTCTGTGAACAGTAGACCTCGTACAGCTAGTTCTATTATTTAAGCTCGAAATAACTGCAGAAAAGAGAGACAACTGCACAAAATAGGAATGATATATAGGACTTATAAATAGATATAAAGGACTGATAAATAGGAATTATACAGTTACAAGATAAGTCATCGCCTGATATTACTACGAAGAGGGATAGAAAAGAGTGATAGGTTTCAGAAATAAATTGTCAATGGTCTTGTTAAGAATAGCCTACATGTGGGGATTCATCAGAACAATACCATTGTTTGAAAACCAGACAGCTCTGCGTAGTACAGTCCGTCCAAGAAGTATAACCTGAACGTCTTGTTTTTGAAGTGTCAGAGATTCGATGTGTCTGACTTTGTTGTTTCTGTACGGATGTGAAAGTGTCCGGTTTTGGCGCCTAACGCACACGTCAATTCGAGACTCTTTCAAAACAGTCTTTCCCTGTCGCTGGCGTACGGTGTCAATGGATGAGATAGTCGCTGTCCACTCCTGTCAGGTTCTGGGTGTGTCGGAGGACTAAGGTGGCGCGTACCCAAGCGCGTCACTTCACTCTAAACACTCTAGCTGACAAGTTCACATAATGTCTCACTATTTTGATTGGAGAAGTTTCAATGAGTTCTCTGTAGAAGCAAATCCACTAGGCGATTGGAGTTATGAATTTTATCCTTTTGATTGGTTCGTAGTAACGAAGGTAACATTTGGCGATAATGGCGAAATTCACCTTAAAATTATCGATATTGATAGTGAAGGTGACTTTAAACACACTAATAAGTTACCGAAAGAATATTCAGTGGTTTTGAATGAGGATAACATCAGAAGTTTCAATTCTCGCTCATGGGAATTGAATGTGAGTGAGAATCGCATATTCTTAAGACAGTTTCATGGTAACTATAGACATTGAGTATTGAGATAGCCCCCACCCCCGAGTGAAATAGGTCTGAGAATATGTAAGTATTTTTAGATATGCTAGCTCATTCCAATTATACTTACATATTGTCGGAGAAAACACTTTAACAATAACGACTGGGATGTTTGTACAGCAAAAGAGCTCAATTCTTTACTCATGCATAATATTGATAAACAGTTTGATTGAACTCTTGACTGTTAGTTGGAAACCAAGCATAATATGGATATTATAGAACTTAGATTATTGTAGAGATAAGGATTCACTTTAATCTGACAGTATAGCAATAGATTATTAAGCAATAGATGTAGAGAGAGAGAGAGATAGGGAATTTCTCAATTCACTTTAATCTGAAAGTATAGCAATAGATGTAGAGAGAGAGAGAGAGAGAGAGAGAGAGAGGAAATTTCTTAATTCACTTTAATCTGTCAGTATAGCATTAGATGTAGAGAGAGAGAGATAGGGAATTTCTCAATTCACTTCAATCTGTCAGTATAGCATTAGATGTAGAGAGAGATAGGGAATTTCTCAATTCACTTTAATCTGTCAGTATAGCATTAGATGTAGAGAGAGAAAGAGAGAATTTTTCCCCTCAAAGGGAAATTATTTTTTCCCTCACTTGATATCCACCGAAGGGGGTGAGATCTATACTGGGGAAGGGGAAGGGAAAATCTATTTGAGAGAGAGAAATATCTCTCTCTCCTTCTTCATCCCACTCGTCCTCACTGGGAGAGGGGGAGAGAGATTAGATTAGATTAGATTAGATTAGAGAGAGAGGGAGAGGGAGAGAGAGAGTGAGAGAGAGAAGGAGAGAGAGAGAGAGAGAGAGAGAAAGAAAGAGATGTGTGGGAAAATCTATTTTTAGAACACCCTCCACAGAGAGAGAGAGTGAGAGAGAGAGAGAGAGAGAGAGAGAGAGAGAGAGAGAGAGAGAGAGAGAGAGAGAGAGAGAGAGAGAGAGAGAGAGAGAAAGAGAGAGGTGTGGGAAAATCTATTCTTAGAACACCCCCCACCCTGTGGTTGGAGGGGGGAGGGCAGGGGGTGGAGGGATGGGAGAGGGTGAGAGGAGGGAGGGAGGTATGGGTGGGGGGAGGGGGATTTCGAGCAAAAAAGTGGCCTCGCGCTCTCAAATTGCCTCTACTGGTTTGAGTTAGATTTTATTATACCCCAAACCATCTGACATTATGAAAAAACGAAGAGCATACCCTATTTTTTGTAACCTGCGAAATCTTGTGGTAGTGTTTTGGAAAATTTTTGTATTTTTTCTATTATTAATTTTTGTAGTAGGAAGGATGCTGTAAACAGTGGAATGGACTATTCACGATTATTCTCATTTTTGGGGTTGAAATTTAGGGGTGAAAAAATCAAATGCTTTGTTGTATAGATATCAGAAAAATTCTTTTTGTCATTCAATTCTACTCTTTGACAGGATTTTTTCATTTGCGTACTCATATTATTAATAATTCAATATTCAATTTTATCTAATAATATTAATAATCAATATTTTGTGATATTGTAATAATCAAGTGTTGTCGTATTGTAATTACTGTAATATTTACTCGGAAACATGTTGTTACACTTACAGTTATGATGTAATTCTTTAACATAGTGTAGGGTGTCTGTTGGGGGGTTGGTGCCCTCTCAAAGGGCACCAAATAAGAGAGGCCCACCCAGGAATGCCTCCCATCCCCCAGCCACTGCACATAGAACAAAATTCTCCAGACATCGTTGGAGCACACTGAAAACAAAGATGAAGAAAAAATTAAACTTATCCTGTTTATTGTAAAAAAATAGTGAATATGAATAATAATCTACTCTAGTTACAATCTACATAAGAAATGAATTGATGGCTGATTTCCAACTATTTTTTTTTAACACTTTTTTGAAATTATTCAATGGTCATGGTCATACAGAAGACCATAGACAAAATATCAAATAAGAATATATCCCAAGGAATAGGGCATTTATGTTACAAATTTCAATGTTAACTCAAACTTAGTAGTTCGTTTTCTTGAAGCTATGTGATGCTAGTGGTCTCTCATACTGTGCTGTTCTCAAACTCTCACCCAGCAAGAAAAGTAATAATAGACAGTATCAACAGTAAGCTATATAAACAGAAATGAACGACCTATACCATGGGCTATCTTCTTCTTATGCTATATTTCTCCAAGATAAGACTCACTACCTATCATACAATATTCTGTTTGGCTAGAAATTTATAGAGCTGGAATGTTGTATGAATTGCAATTGGAACAGTTTGGGCCTCAAGCAACCCTGTTGGTCCATTACAAATGTTGTAATTTTAAATTATAAAAGAGATATAAATGAGTAGATAAAACTTCAAAAGGGCAATAATAATATTGGTATACATATAAATATGAATAAATTGTGTATTTATTTAAACTGTGTAAAAACAAAAAAATTCTTGTTTTGCTTATTATTTTATTCATTTACAATAATGCAATGATATATTACATATTATACAATTAATGCATACCAATATTATTATTATTATTATTGCAATAGTTGACTATCCAGAGTATTGTTCAAGTAGATAATTTTGATGACTCACATTTTGTTTTATAAAACCTCCCTTCTTCATCCCTAACTACAAGGCACGGCCAATATGGCTGTTTGCCGCACCTTCCCCACATGATATCACTCAGAACTGAAATTGAAAAACAATGAAATTTTCAAACAGTGTTCAGAAATGAACAAACGAATTTGCAATACATTTTCAATTATTTGGAAAAAGGATCAAACACCTACCGTTTAATAATTAAATTATTAGGTCTACACTCAATGTTATACTGAGTGCTACCACAATTTATCATTATTAATTTATCATGGATAGTGAGTGGAAACGTGGCATTTTGATATTTGTGCATAAGAAATTAAAGTAAAAAGAAGTCGATGGTAATGAGTAGGATGTGAATGAGGAGGAGGAGGGGGCGGAGAATAATCTGAAGAATATAAAAATTGTGGATAAATACTTACACATCTCAGCTTGCATATTGAACTCCTCTTCATCTTGTTGTTGATGCATTAATGTTGGGTAATAAGCACTAAAAGTGCAAATCATTCCTGGCTTACAGGCATGGATCTTGGAAGTAATGCATTTCAACGACATGACTTGCTGAACATAAATGAAGCTAGATGAATTTCCCTCAAGTTTTGTTCAGTAGGTTTTTCTATATATTCTTTAGTTCTAGAGATATTTGCTTTTTAAGTGTAAAATCTTTGAAAAGACAGTTTCTCTTCCAACTTTTTGCTCCTTCAGGGCTTATTACTCAACATCAATGCATCAAAAAAAATAAGTAGCCTACTGACAATTGAGTTATAGTGCATTATATGCTCTTCAATTTGATATATTTTTCCACCATTTTATTCTTCCTATCGATTGTAAAAGCAGATTTGGTGTTGGGTGTGAAATTCTCATAGAGATTTTCATGATCAATCTTTTCCACTCGAAATTTTTTGTTTAAATTGTATCTGAAGCCTGATAATTGAGAATCTAAAATCAAACTTTGCATAGATGGGGCAAAGATCCTGGAATTTTTACAGATATAGGACTTGTTGCAGTTGATAGAGCTTATCAATGACTATTTCAGGTATGAATTTGATCAAAATTGTTGGAGCCGTTTTCGAGAAAATCGCGAAAAACCCTGTTTTTGACAACATTTTCTCCATTCTAGCCGCCATCTTGGATTTCATTTGATCGAAATTGTTCGTGTCGGATCCTTATATTGTAAGAACCTTAAGTTCCCAATTTCAAGTCTTTCCGTTAACTGGGAGTCTCACTTACGCACACACACACACACACACACACACACACACACACACACACACACACACACACACACACACACACACACACACACACACACACACACACACACACACACACACACACACCACACACACACACCACACACACACAACACACACACACACACTCACACACACACACACACACACACACCACACACACACAACACACACACACACACCACACACACACACACACACACACACACACACACACACACACACACACACACACACACACACCACACACACACACACACACACACACACACACACACACACATACACCTACAGACCAATAGGCTACCCAAAAATAACCTTTTTGGACTCAGGGGACTTTGAAGGGTATAGAAATTTAGAAATTGGGGTACCTTAATTCTTTTCGGAGAGCAATACTTTCCTTACCTATGGTAATAGGGCAAGGAAAGTAAAAATGATATTTGTATGTTTTAAATTGTAAATTGAGTGTTTTAATTGATGAATGTTGAGTGACACATCATAACCTAGCCTCTACATTTGGACTGTTGTATAAATTAGAATTGGAACAGTTTTGGGCTTATAAGCCTGTGGTACTTTTCTGTAAGTTGTGTAATTCTGAATAAATGAATAAATAAATAAGAGATTTCTAATTTACTGATGATGGTTATGAGCATAATTCGATTTTTGTTAATGGAATTATTATAATAATTTCAATAATTGAAATAAACTTTATTTAATTTTTGATACGAAGTTGATTTACGATAAGAGCTCAATCAATTCTTCTTCCATAGTAAATAATTACTGTTATTAGTACTTTCAATATCAGCATGAAACTATAAGACTAAATTCAACCTATTTGTGCTTTGAACATACCCTTGCGGAGCATGGGTTACCTACTAGTAGAGAATTATAATGTATCAATTTTATTTGAATATTTAATATTGATTGATACTTACTTTAGCTGTCTAATCCTCTCTGATCGTCTTACTCCAAGTAAAGGCGCATCCTCAATGCGCCTCCTCTTTGGATGAGGGGCATTAGCTGCTTCATCATTTGATCGCCTCTTTGCCATCTGGAAACAAACCAACAAAAACAAAACAACAAAAACGTGGAAGGTTGGTGAACCCAGAGTAGCCAGCTAGCGCAAGCGCTAGAGCGGCGGTTGTTTGGTGAACTACCCCGGGCTGGTTTCAGATCCAATGACGTCATTTTATGGGCGGTGGTTCATCAAACAACCGCCGCTCTAGCGCTAGCGCTAGCTGGCTACTCTGGGTTCACCAACCTTCCACCACGCGCTAACTGGCGCTACAGTAG
Source organism: Nilaparvata lugens (assembly GCF_014356525.2). Taxonomy (NCBI): domain Eukaryota; kingdom Metazoa; phylum Arthropoda; class Insecta; order Hemiptera; family Delphacidae; genus Nilaparvata; species Nilaparvata lugens. The sequence goes on from NC_052519.1 coordinate 2,047,237, forward strand.
ACTAGTGTCAACTCGAGGTCATTCAGCCATCGCCGTATCTAAAAATAGATCATATGTTGCCACATTGAAGCAGCTGTCGCGGTGTTACCAAATTTTAGCCTCTGTCTCATCAAAACAGTTTCAGGTTGGCCAGTTTGGCAAGTTTCAGGCTTGCAGGCTGGCCAGTATTTACAACTCCAAGCATACCCAGCTCCATAGTAGATATTATGATGAAGGGGATTGGGGAAGATTAGTGAGGGTTTGAGTTAGATTTTATTATACCCCAAACCATCTGACATTATTAAAAAACGAAGAGCATCCCCTATTTTTTGTAAACCGCGAAATCTTGTGGTAGTGTTTTGGAAAATTTTTTTATTTTTTCTACTATCAATTTTTGTAGTAGAAAGGATGCTGTAAACGGTGGAATGGACCATTCACGATTTTTCTCATTTTTGGGGTTGAAATTTAGGGGTGAAAAAATGAAATGCTTTGTTGTTTATATATCAGAAAAATTCTTTTTGTCATTCAATTCTACTCTTTAACAGGATTTTTCCATTTACATACTCATATTATTGATAATTCAATATTCAATTTTATCTAATAATATTAATAATCAATATTTTGTGATATTGTAATAATCAAGTGTTGTCGTATTGTAATTACTGTAATATTTACTCGGAAACATGTTGTTACACTTACAGTTATGATGTAATTTTTTAACATAGTGTAGGGTGTCTGTTGGGGGGTTGGTGCCCTCTCAAAGGGCACCAAATAAGAGAGGCCCACCCAGGAATGCCTCCCATCCCCCAGCCACTGCACATAGAACAAAATTCTCCAGACATCGTTGGAGCACACTGGAAACAAACATGAAGAAAAAATTAAACTTATCCTGTTTATTGTAAAAAAATAGTGAATATGAATAAAAATCTACTCCTATACCATGGGCTATCTTCTTCTTATGCTATATTTCTCCAAGATAAGACTCACTACCTATCATACAATATTCTGTTTGGCTAGAAATTTTTAGAGCTGGAATGTTGTATGAATTGCAATTGGAACAGTTTGGGCCTCAAGCAACCCTGTTGGTCCATTACAAATGTTGTAATTTTAAATAATAAAAGAGATATAAATGAACATATAAAACTTCGAAAGGGCAATAATAATATTGGTATACATATAAATATGAATAAATTGTGTATTTATTTAAACTGTGTAAAAACAAAAAAATTCTTGTTTTGCTTATTATTTCATTCATTTACAATAATGCAATGATATATTACATATTATACAATTTATGCATACCAATATTATTATTATTATTATTGCAATAGTTGACTATCCAGAGTATTGTTCAAGTAGATAATTTTGATGACTTACATTTTGTTTTATAAAACCTCCCTTCTTCATCCCTTACTACAAGGCACGGCCAATATGGCTGTTTGCCGCACCTTCCCCACATGATATCACCCAGAACTGAAATTAAAAAACAATGAAATTTTCAAACAGTGTTCAGAAATGAACAAACGAATTTGCAATACATTTTCAATTATTTGGAAAAAGGATCAAACACCTACCGTTTAATAATTAAATTATTAGGCCTACACTCAATGTTATACTGAGTGCTACCACAATTTATCATTATTAATTTATCATGGATAGTGAGTGGAAACGTGGCATTTTGATATTTGTGCATAAGAAATTAAAGTAAAGAGAAGTTGATGGAAATGAGTAGGAGGTGAATGAGGAGGAGGAGGGGGCTGAGAATAATCTGAAGAATATAAAAATTGTGGATAAATACTTACACATCTCAGCTTGCATATTGAACTCCTCTTCATCTTGTTGTTGATGCATTAATGTTGGGTAATAAGCACTAAAAGTGCAAATCATTCCTGGCTTACAGGCATGGATCTTGGAAGTAATGCATTTCAACTACATGACTAGCTGAACATAAATGAAGCTAGATGAATTTCCCTCAAGTTTTGTTTAGTAGGTTTTCCTATATATTCTTTAGTTCTAGAGATATTTGCTTTTAAAAGTGTAAAATCTTTGAAAAGACAGTTTCTCTTCCAACTTTTTGCTCCTTCAGGGCTTATTACTCAACATCAATGCATCAAAAAAAATAAGTAGCCCACTGAAAGTTGAGTTAAAGTGCATTAAATGCTGTTCAATTTGATATATTTTTTCACCATTTTATTCTTCCTATCGATTGTTAAAGCAGATTTGGTGTTGGGTGTGAAATTCTCAAGGAGATTTTCATGATCAATCTTTTCCACTCGAAATTTTTTGTTTAAATTGTATCTGGAGCCTGATAATTGAGAATCTAAAATCAAACTTTGCATAGATGGGGCAAATATCCTGGAATTTTTAAGTTATAGGACTTGTTGCAGTTGATAGAGCTTATCAATGACTATTTCAGGTATGAATTTGATCAAAATTGTTGGAGCAGTTTTTGAGAAAATCGCGAAAAACCCTGTTTTTGACAAAATTTCTCCATTTTAGCCGCCATCTTGGATTTCATTTGATCGAAATTTTTCGTGTTGGATCCTTATATTGTAAGGACCTTAAGTTCCCAATTTCAAGTAATTCTGTTAACTGGGAGATAGTCTCACTTACGCACGCACACACACACACACACACACACACACACACACACACACACACACACACACACACACACACACACACACACACACACACACACCACACACACACACACACACACATACACTTACAGACCAATAGGCTACCCAAAAATAACCTTTTTGGACTCAGGGGACTTTGAAGGGTATAGAAATTTAGAAATTGGGGTACCTTAATTCTTTTCGGAGAGCAATACTTTCCTTACCTATGGTAATAGGGCAAGGAAAGTAAAAATGATACTTGTATGTTTTAAATTGTAAATTGAGTGTTTTAATTGATGAATGTTAAGTGACACAACATAACCTAGCCTCTACATTTGGACTGTTGTATAAATTAGAATTGGAACAGGTTTGGGCTTATAAGCCTGTGGTACTTTCCTGTAAGTTGTGTAATTCTGAATGAATGAATAAATAAATAAGAGATTTCTAATTTACTGATGATGGTTATGAGCATAATTTGATTTTTGTTAATGGAATTATTATAATAATTTCAATAATTAAAATAAACTTTATTTAATTTTTGATACAAAGTTGATGTACGATAAGAGCTCAATCAATTCTTTTTCCATAGTAAATAATTACTGTTATTAGTACTTTCAATATCAGCATGAAACTATAAGACTAAATTCAACCTATTTGTGCTTTGAACATACCCTTGCGTGCATGGGTTACCTACTAGTAGAGAATTATAATGTATCAATTTTATTTGAATAGTTAATATTGATTGATACTTACTTTAGCTGTCTAATCCTCTCCGATCGTCTTACTCCAAGTGAAGGCGCATCCTCAATGCGCCTCCTCTTTGGATGAGGGGCATTAGCTGCTTCATCATTTGATCGCCTCTTTGCCATCTAGAAACAAACCAACAAAAACAAAACAACAAAAACGTGGAAGGATGGTGAACCCAGAGTAGTCAGCTAGCGCAAGAGCTAGAGCGGCGGTTGTTTGGTGAACTACCCCGGGCTGGTTTCAGATCCAATGACGTCATTTTATGGGCGGTAGTTCACCAAACAACCGCCGCTCTAGCGCTAGCGCTAGCTGGCTACTCTGGGTTCACCAACCTTCCACCACGCGCTAACTGGCGCTACAGTAGTGTCAACTCGAGGTCGTTCAGCCATCGCCGTTCTAGAAATAGATCCTATGTTGCCACATTGAAGCAGCTGTCGCGGTGTTGCCAAATTTCAGCCTCTGTCTCATCAAAACAGTTTCAGGCTGGCCAGTTTGGCCAGTTTCAGGCTTGCAGGCTGGCCAGTATTTACAACTCCAAGCATACCCAGCTCCATAGTAGATATTATGATGAAGGGGATTGGGGAAGATTAGTGAGGGTTTGAGTTAGATTTTATTATACCCCAAACCATCCGACATTATGAAAAAATGAAGAGCATCCCCTATTTTTTGTAAACCGCGAAATCTTGTGGTAGTGTTTTGAAAATTTTTGTATTTTTTCTACTATCAATTTTTGTAGTAGAAAGGATGCTGTAAACGGTGGAATGGACCATTCACGATTTTTCTCATTTTTGGGGTTGAAATTTAGGGGTGAAAAAATGAAATGCTTTGTTGTTTAGATATCAGAAAATTTCTTTTTGTCATTCAATTCTACTCTTTAACAGGATTTTTCCATTTACGTACTCATATTATTGATAATTCAATATTCAATTTTATCTAATAATATTAATAATCAATATTTTGTGATATTGTAATAATCAAGTGTTGTCGTATTGTAATTACTGTAATATTTACTCGGAAACATGTTGTTACACTTACAGTTATGATGTAATTCTTTAACATAGTATAGGGTGTCTGTTGGGGGGTTGGTGCCCTCTCAAAGGGCACCAAATAAGAGAGGCCCACCCAGGAATGCCTCCCATCCCCCAGCCACTGCACATAGAACAAAATTCTCCAGACATCGTTGGAGCACTTTTTATCCTTTATTCTTATCCTTGTAAATACTATTATTTCTTCATTCATCTATGAAATGTGTTCAACAAATTTCGCTCATACTCATTTATTATTAGTAATTTTATAATGCTCACTCACACTAATTATTTTATTTTTTTTCATGCTTACCTATTAATAGTCGCAGTTAATCTAGAGGTTTCTCTTTTTTTCAACTTTTTTTAATGCATTTCACTCCTACTTTGTAAACACTTTATAACTTTAATATTAGGCAAATGTCTACTTAACAACCAAAACTTTCGATAGAATATTTCCAAACAAATGTCTTTCAGTCTTAACATTGACAACGTTTTTCTGTCACTTGAAGGAAGCAATTTCAAGCAGCTTGCTAAACTAATATCTTGTACGTCTTACAGTAGCGCTCGTAGAGTAAACATCTTAGTAGTTTAGTTTCACTGTAGTGATAGTTTTCAAAACAATCATCGTTCATCAATAAGTGGGTCACTGGAACATAACCATACAGCAGCTATCTTCATACGTCATCGTCGTCGGATAGATGAGGTCACCAACCAAACCACCGGATGGACTGATCCCGCAATTCGAGGAGGAGGAAGAAGAGGATAACTTTCCAGGGAACCAAGCACTCAAAGAGTACGAGAACAACCAGGTAAAATGGAAACTGTTGAACAATTATTGCTGAGTGAATTCAACACAGACATAATGAACATGAAGAGTATCTCTTCGGAATTCAAGGAATGGGCTTCGTCAGAATTTAAAAAAAAAAACAAGGTTTCCAGAGCCGAATATGATAATTTCTTAAAATTAGTTCAAAAATTAGCATTGGTAATCGTGAAAGTAGAAACGAGAGCAGTTACTATTAGCCAAATAAGTGATACTTTAGGGCATCCGAAAATTCATGACTCATTACAGGACATAAGCAAATCTGTTCAGGAAATTAAAAATAAAGACAGGCCTATTACTTACGCAGACATGATACAACTACCGAAAAAAGCTACTTCAAGCGATCCCCAGTCCAATAATCAAGTCAGGAAAATCCTTCCAAAAGAATAGGTAGTCTTAATTAAACCCTCAAATTCCACCGGTAATGAGAAACAAGACAGTGAAAAAATAAAAGGAACACTGAAAACCAACATCGCGAGAAAGGATAACATTAAAATAAAAAAGACAGTACCCGTTAGAGGAGGAGGTTTACTCATTGTTCTGGATTCTCTGGAGGACAAAAAGAAATTATTGAAGAATAAAGCTGTGAATAATGATCAAATCAAGATAACTGAGCCCCAAAATAAAAAACCCAGGATAATTGTTTATGATGTTCCATCTGATCTCACTAACAAAGAGGTAACTGAAGAAATATATAACAAAAATTTTGTCAATTCAGGAATAGAAAAACAAAAATTTGAAGAAGGTTGCAAGCCATCATTCAAATTAGGGCCGAAAAACAAGGATTCCGTGCATTGGGTAGTAGAATGTGAACCCGAAATTAGGAAAGCAATAATTAATAAGAAAAAAATATTTATAGATATGACATCATGTAGAGTTAATGATTATCATGCAGTGCAAAGGTGCTATAAATGTCAAGTCTATGGACACATCACAAAACATTGTAAAAAGGAAGAAGATATCTGTGGTCATTGCTCCATCACAGGGCACAACATCAAAACCTGCCCTTCAATCGATAAACCTCCAGTATGTTTTAACTGCAAAAGAGCTGATAAACCCTCAGACCACAAAGTAAACTATCTAAAGTGTCCCAGCTATGTGAAAGCATTGCAACAATCAATTGATCGAACAAATTATGGAAGTGCTTAAAAAGATTAAAAATAGAATTTCCAGCTCAAAATCATCAAATAAATTCACAGCATCAAATATAAAAATAGATATTCAAGATTTCCTATCATCTATTAAAAAAACAGAATTAATAAAACAGTCAGCGAAAAGTAGGACGTCTTTGATTTTCAGCTTTGGTCAATATACAGATTTTAATTTACCATTAGCTCGCTGGAATAAAAATTGTTTACGTATTTCAGAAGGCGTTGCACATTCAATCAAGAAGAAAACGCTGAGTCAAGATGAATACAATAGCTTACCTACTGTTTATTTACGGAACGTAAATAATAGCTCAATTCGTTTTCATCTTGTTAAAAATTCATTGACATTGATATTAGCGCAAAATAATAACAATGAGGCTCAATTAGGTATCCGTGACCTCTTACTGGTAATAGACGAATATGCATCGATAAATAAATACAACATTACGATTGGAATAGATTCTTTTGATATTGACTCCGAGTTTACATGCTTGAACATTTTAAGTTTAGTAATTAAAACTAAAAACCTGAATTATGTATTCTATTACAGAGGAATAAGCAATCTAAAGTTCTTGGATATACCACATGGAAACGATGGCTCTGAAGATTGTCCAAAAGGATACCTACCGTATGATTCTATTCTTTATGCTTATTTGAACAGTATGATAGAACTCAGGAACTTTATTCAACAGTATGATGTTCTGAATGCGAATTTATATAGGGGAGTACTATCATCACTGAATAGTAATATCTCTTCTTCAGCAGCATGTATTCAAGAGATAAGGCGAAACGAGATGAACATCTACGACAATCGACTTAAGACTTTCCTGTGGCCGACATCCACTACATATCGAATGGGCTTCTGTTTAGAAAATGAAGGAAAATACGTACCCTACAATGAAACAACAAAGTCATTCTTAACTAAGGAAAACTATATTCTAGTCAGTAGAGACACCCAAATCATGCTGAATGCTGAGCTGCTGAAGAATATTCTAAAAGTTGACATCACAAATTGTAAGATGCCAAAAATAACTTGAATGGATGGAGTTCCAGGGTGTGGTAAAACTCACTTTATCCTTCAGCAACATACACCAGGTAAAGATCTCATTTTGTGTCAGACAAGAGCTGGAATAAATGAAATTAGGCAAGAGGTGAATAGAATTCACAAAAATAAATATGAAAGAATAATTAAACAGGATTATAGAACAGTTTCATCTTTTATAATAAACGGATCAAAAAAGCAGTACAAACGTGTTTTCATAGATGAAGCAGTATTAATGCATGCAGGTTTCGTGGGATTTGTCTCGTCTCTCGCTGGTGCTTCTGAGATTATTCTGCTAGGAGATTCAAACCAAATACCTTACATAGAGAGAAGTAAATTAACAGCTGAATGGTCACACATTTCATCTCTCTGTGAGAAGAGAATCCATCAAACAGTAACTAGAAGGTGTCCAATAGACGTCTGCTACATCCTTTCCAGCTACTACCAGGACATTAGTACGAAAAATGAGGTCCTGTTATCCGTCAGACCTCCAATAACAAATGGAGAACTTGGACCACTTGAATTTAACACTCTGATTCTTACATTCACTCAGCTCGAGAAGAAAACAGTGCTAGAAGAGCTGCAATCAAAACTTCACCCTTCAGTTAAAGTCCATACAATTCATGAAGCACAGGGCTTAACTCACAAGAATGTAGTTCTGATAAGGAACAATAAAAAACAACTTGGAATATATAACAGCACACAACATGTAATAGTAGCAATGAGCAGACACACACAAACCTTCAGATATATCACAACAGGGCAAGAAGATTTAGTGCTGACCCTAATTCGAAAACTAAAGGATGTTAGTGAAGAGTTTCTCTTAAGCTGGAATGAAAGAAACATGGAAGGGATTAATGAGAGTTTAAATAATGAGTAACAAAAACTTATCAAATTTGCTCAGCTTCGAGGATCTTGATTATTTTGAAGAAATAAACGATGAAGTGATCAACAACAGTCAACAACTTTGTGCAGCATTGAGTTCTTGTGATTTGAGCATCTTCTGTCTCAATATAAGGAGTATCAGAAGAAATTTTGATGAGCTGATGATTCAATTGTGCGACATTAATTTTTCTTTTGAATTTGTACTCCAGTCCATTCGAGGATATGATGTATTTTCCACCATAAACAACCCATTACAAAATGATGGTGTAGTTGTTTATGTTAAAGATAGTATAAATGTACAATGTGTTGAGCTACATATTAACCAGGCAAATGTCCTACATATTCGGTTGGATGCAGCAGACAAAAAGTGGAACATCCTTGCAATATACAGATCACCGTCCTTCAATGATATTACAGATTTCCTGAGTGACTTGGAATCGATCCTGAATGAATTAAGAGGGCAACAAGTCATATGTGCCGGAGACATGAATATTAACACCCTTCAAATTCGTCCACATCATCAATTGAATGACTACTGCGATCTTCTAAGCGAGCATGGGCTCAGACTCTGCATTAAACAAGCAACCAGAACTACAACAGAAACTGCTTCTTGCATAGATCACATTGCTACCAACTCCAGAGATAATCTTTTTCCAATCATTTATGAATCAACAATAACTGACCACTTCACCACAATTCTAGGAGTGCAACATATTTCGAGAAATAGTGCAAATGAAACTGGAACACATGAAATAAACGAGAAAATAGACATTAATGGCTTGAAGAATGAA